>NC_090256.1:56120987-56143487 GCF_037325665.1 Littorina saxatilis | reverse complement strand
GGCGTGACAGTGCCGCCTCAACTTTCACGAAAAGCCGGATATGACGTCATCAAAGACATTTATCAAAAAAATGAAAAAAACGTTCGGGGATTTCATACCCAGGAACTCTCATGTCAAATTTCATAAAGATCGGTCCAGTAGTTTAGTCTGAATCGCTCTACACACACACACACACGCACACACACACGCACGCACATACACCACGACCCTCGTTTCGATTCCCCCTCGATGTTAAAATATTTAGTCAAAACTTGACTAAATATAAACAAGTCGCGTAAGGCGAAAATACAATATTTAGTCAAGTAGCTGTCGAACTCACAGAATGAAACTGAACGCAATGCCATTTTACTCGTAGCATCGTCAGGCCACCGCTCATGGCAAAGGCAGTGAAATTGACAAGAAGAGCGGGGTAGTAGTTGCGCTAAGAAGGATAGCACGCTTTTCTGTACCTCTCTTTGTTTTAACTTTCTGAGCGTGTTTTTAATCCAAACATATCATATCTATATGTTTTTGTAATCAGGAACCGACAAGGAATAAGATGAAAGTGTTTTTAAATTGATTTGGACAATTTAATTTTGATAATAATTTTTATATATTTAATTTTCAGAGCTTGTTTTTAATCCGAATATAACATATTTATATGTTTTTGGAATCAGCAAATGATGGAGAATAAGATAAACGTAAATTTGGATCGTTTTATAAATTTTTATTTTTTTTTACAATTTTCCGATTTTTAATGACCAAAGTCATTAATTAATTTTTAAGCCACCAAGCTGAAACGCAATACCGAACCCCGGGCTTCGTCGAAGATTACTTGACCAAAATTTCAACCAATTTGGTTGAAAAATGAGGGCGTGACAGTGCCGCCTCAACTTTCACGAAAAGCCGGATATGACGTCATCAAAGACATTTATCAAAAAAAATGAAAAAAATGTTCGGGGATTTCATCAGAGACTGTAGAGTACACAGAGACGCTTCATTCGGCGCTGAAAATTGAAACAGGAAGCCCTGTGGCGCCACCACGCGGAAACATGTAAAAACCTACTTTCCCTTTCCACAGCAGTAGCGATATCGTGCAGCACAACCATGGCCGCACCAAAAAGAAAACACAGCGGGGCATGGTCTTTGGCCATCAATTGCTCAAACTCACATGCCAAAGGCTTCAGGATGTTCAAATTTCCTGAGGAAGAGAGCAAGTGAGGATTGTTTTTATGTTTTTTTTCTCTCGTTAAATGTCGGAAAATCAGTAAAACGTGTAGCGTCGAACTGCGTGTATTCTACCAGAACAGAGAAAACACACTCTGTACACAAGCTCAACAATGTGATTGCGCAGTTGTTTAATTAACATCAGGCTTAATTTTGTTTTGAAGGACAACTGAACAACTTGATTGATTCTATGCTTCGTCCAAGCGCAAAAGTCAAAAACTTCTCAAACTAGAATACTTGTGACGATGCTGTTCAAAGTGTCATCCAGTCGGTCCGTACCTCGTTAATTCATCTCAATTCATGTGTGTGTGTGTGTGTGTGTGTGTGTGTGTGTGTGTGTGTGTGCGTGCGTGTGTGTGTGTGTGTGTGTGCGTGCATGTGTGTGTGCGTGCGGTGTGTGTGTGTGTAACTGACTCAGAGAGAGATAGAGAGAGAGAGAGAGTGAGAGAAAGTGAGAGAATGACAATGACAATGACAATGACAAATCTTTATTTTTCGAGGGTGACAAGAATAAGCATAGATATGCTTTTTTGCATCTGGCCCTCGCCCTAAAGAGGGACTAAACTATTTTACTATAACTACCCTATGACTAGGGAAACAGTGAGAGAGAGAGAGAGAGAGAGAGAGAGAGAGAGAGAGAGAGAGAGAGAGAGAGAGAGAGAGAGAGAGAGAGAGAGAGAGAGCTTTCTGAACAAGAAAGAAGCAACCGATAAGAAATAAGACAATCATCGATCGATCAAGACTCTTTAATTAAAGTCAGCTAGGTCACAATAATGTTGTTTAAGTTGCTGTATTTTACAGTTTTCCTTACATGATAATTTCTTGACTACCCATTTCACTTTAGAGGTGCTGGGACGACGCCAAGTTGACTAAATGCCTTAGTTACCGATTTGACCGGGAACTATTTCGTTAACGATTTATTCCTGACATATTTTCTCAGGCTTAAGTGACCATGTATTCAGTATGTATTTGTATTTGACTAAAACACACACAAATAACGACGGTTAGTTCGTGAAAAGACACTGACTTGAATCATGTTTGCATAACTACAGCGATGCAGCGGATATTGCCAAAGTAAATTTGATTTAATTTTAATCTTCACCATTTTCTGCGGTGTTTTTATGGTCATTTAAAAAGGATGTTCACAAACAAACATATTTTTTCGTTCAGTTACATTTTGCAGCACTGTCAGCCGGACAGAACAGACAGTATGTTTATATAAACGTGATATAAACACAGCCGACAGCAGCCGCTATACGCGAACTTCCTTGTGCGGCAGGGAGTGGCTCTTTTCCCGCGCGCTGGCTGGCCGGTCTCACTTTCGCACCGCAGCGCAAAGAAGGATGAAGCGTCTCTGTATACTCTATAGTCTCTGATTTCATACCCAGGAACTCTCATGTCAAATTTCATAAAGATCGGTCCTGTAGTTTACTCTGAATCGCTCTACACACACACACGCACAGACAGACAGACAGACACACACACACACACACACACACACACACACACACACACACACACACACACACACACACACATACACCACGACCCTCGTCTCGATTCCCCCTGGCCCTCTATGTTAAAACATTTAGTCAAAACTTGACTAAATGTAAACAAGTCGCGTAAGGCGAAAATACAATATTTAGTCAAGTAGCTGTCGAACTCACAGAATGAAACTGAACGCAATGCCATTTTCAGCAAGACCGTATACTCGTAGCATCGTCAGTCCACCGCTCATGGCATAGGCAGTGAAATTGACAAGAAGAGCGGGGTAGTAGTAGCGCTAAGAAGGATAGCACGCTTTTCTGTACCTCTCTTCGTTTTAACTTTCTGAGCGTGTTTTTAATCCAAACATATCATATCTATATGTTTTTGGAATCAGGAACCGACAAGGAATAAGATGAAAGTGTTTTTAAATTGATTTCGACAATTTAATTTTGATAATAATATTTATATATTTAATTTTCAGAGCTTGTTTTTAATCCGAATATAACATATTTATATGTTTTTGGAATCAGCAAATGATGGAGAATAAGATAAACGTAAATTTGGATCGTTTTATAAATTTTTATTTTTTTTTACAATTTTCAGATTTTTAATGACCAAAGTCATTAATTAATTTTTAAGCCACCAAGCTGAAATCCAATACCGAAGTCCGGGCTTCGTCGAAGATTACTTGACCAAACTTTCAACCAATTTGGTTGAAAAATGAGGGCGTGACAGTGCCGCCTCAACTTTCACGAAAAGCCGGATATGACGTCATCAAAGACATTTATCCAAAAAATGAAAAAAACGTTCGGGGATTTCATACCCAGGAACTCTCATGTCAAATTTCATAAAGATCGGTCCAGTAGTTTAGTCTGAATCGCTCTACACACACACACAGACAGACAGACGCACATACACCATACCCTCGTTTCGATTCCCCCTCGATGTTAAAATATTTAGTCAAAACTTGACTAAATATAAAAAGAGAGACGTTTAACTCAGAAGCCCGGTAACTTGAGTCTTTCTGTTTATCTTTCTTAATTTATTTTTTTCTTTTGCAATTTCATTCTTTCCTTCCCTCTATCATTCTTCATTGTCTTAAATCTTTCTTTCTCTATTTATTCATTTATTTATTCATTTATTGGTTACTCATGTATTTTCCTTTCTTCTTTGTTTCGTTCTTACTTCTGTTCTTTTAATCCTTCTTTTCTGTCTTTCTCTCTCCATTGTTTGTTTTTACATTTAGTCAAAATGTTTTAACATAGAGGGGGAATCGAGACGAGGGTCGTGGTGTGTGTGTGTGTGTGTGTGTGTGTGTGTGTGTGTGTGTGTGTGTGTGTGTGTGTGTGTGTGTGTGTGTGTGTGTGTGTGTGTGTGTCTGTCTGTCTGTCTGTCTGTCTGTGCGTGTGTGTGTGTAGAGTGATTCAGACAAAAATACTGGACCGATATTTATGAAATTTGACATGAGAGTTCCTGGGAATGATATCCCCGGACGTTTTTTTCGTTTTTTTGTATAAATACCTTTGATGACGTCATATCCGGCTTTTTGTGAAAGTTGAGGCGGCACTGTCACACCCTCGTTGTTTAATCAAATTGATTGAAATTTTGGCAAAGCAATCTTCGACAAAGGCCGGACTTCGGTATTGCATTTCAGCTTGGTGGCTTAAAAATTAATTAATGACTTTGGTCATTAAAAATCGGAAAATTGTAAAAAAAAAAATTTTTTTATAAAACGATCCAAATTTACGTTCATCTTATTCTTCATGATTTTCTGATTCCAAAAACATATAAATATGTTATATTTGGATTAAAAACAAGCTCTGACAATTAAAAATATAAAAATTATGATCAAAATTAAATTTTCGAAATCAATTTAAAAACACTTTCATCTTATTCCTTGTCGGTTCCTAATTCCAAAAACATATAGATATGATATGTTTGGATTAAAAACACGCTCAGAAAGTTAAAACGAAGAGAGGTACAGAAAAGCGTGCTATCCTTCTCAGCGCAACTACTACCCCGCTCTTCTTGTCAATTTCACTGCCTTTGCCACGAGCGGTGCACTGACGATGCTACGAGTATACGGTCTTGCTGAAAAATTGCATTGCGTTCAGTTTCATTCTGTGAGTTCGACAGCTTGACTAAATGTTGTATTTTCGCCTTACGAAATAAATCCCTGCGCCTGCCCTTGAATATGTGCGCGATATAAATTGCATAAAGATAAAAAATAGAATAAAAAATCAATAAATCCCTGCGCTTAGAACTGTACCCACGGAATACGCGCGATATAAGCCTCATATTGATTGATTGATTGATATACTTAATTCCTCCATTCTCTCCTTCTTCATTTCCTGTATGTTCTTCCTTTTTTCCCCTATTCTTTCCCTCTTTCTCTCTATCTTAACTTTGTCTTTCTTTCTTCTTTCTTTTCCCCTTTCTTTTCTTCTTTGTCTCTTTCTTTCGTATCGCGAATAACAGAACACAGCATTGCAGTAACTGACTGTCGTGCGTAATAACGCCTGTCCCACACAGAAGCCTGTTCTGAACCCGAACGTAGTCATGGCAACTAGTAGGACCCGCTGCCTCTAAACTGAGGACGTAGTGGACACGGAGTAGAAGGGGGCCAGGGGTGTCCAAGTGGGCAGTGTAGGTCAGGTTCTGGTCAGGCGGGTGCTTCCTGGGATAGTTGGGACTGAGGAACTGCCCTGTGTCTCCCGTATGGTCCAGTTCTGGCGGTTCTGGTCAACAAAATATGAATATAAAATATACCGTTGTTGGATACTAGTGAAAATTTAAATCAACTTTGTAGATGTTTCGAATTGCATCCAAAGAAAAGACAGGTATTGTGTTTTCAGCGTAGCAATAGGGCTGAATTGTTTTGACGAGATAGAATAATGCCGACGAGTCGAAGATATGTGTGTGTGTGTGTGTGTGTGTGTGCGTGTGTGTGTGTGTGTGTGTGTGTGTGTGTGTGTGTGTGCGTGCGTGCGTGCGTGTGTGCGTGCGTGCGTGTGTTGTGTGTGTGTGTGTATGTGTGTGCGTGCGGGTTTGTGTGTGCGCGCGTGCGCGGGTGCGTGGATGTTGTTTGTTTGTTTATTTGTTTTTTAAGCTTCCTGCAATTTTGGATAAAAAGAAGAATGTATATTTGTGATCCAAGTCTGAGCCTTACCGTTGGGAGGCACAGCCATAGCGGCTCCTGTCGACAAGCTTTGCACCACAACGATCCGAACCACGACGGACAGAACAAGATGTCCCATTTCGAAAAGAAAATCTCTCGAATCTTTGTCTCTACTTTTTCTTCTTCGTCTTGGTTGATTTGCTTTGTTGTTGTTGTTGTTGTTGTTGTTGTTGTTGTTGTTTTGTTGGTGTTGGTGTTGTTGTTGTTGTTGTTGTTGTTGTTGTTCTTCTTCTTCTTCTTCTTCTTCTTCTTCTTCTTCGTCTTCTTCTTCTTCTTCGTCTTCTTCTTCTTCTGCTTCGTTTCCTGAACTTACAGAAATACCGTACAGCTGGCAGCTAGTCGATTCCACATGCGATAGCTAAAATCGTAGTAACCGCGATTTCAACCAGCACCAGAAAATTAATCGATAATGATTCTTTTTTTAAAAGTAGTCTATTTGTAAAAGTCAGTGCGTGTTCCACGCATGTTCTGCGCACATCCTTGACAATTCCCTCACGAAACACGGACACGGCTAAGTCCCGAAAGGTAAAGCACTTTGTGTTGACTGACTCGTGCCAAAGCCCATCCCCTGATCCCTATCCTGAAGCTTTTAACAGAGTCAATCGCTTCCTTATAAAGATACAGTCCTTCGGAAAATAGTTGGGCTCACCATGGCAGAGCTAGCCAGGCTAAGACTTTGGATAAGACCATCCCTTCTATTCACTTGGTAATACACCAACATTCAGAACCCTGACTGCTTGCTGCGGCGAGTTGAATTTGTTTATGAATTCATTTCGTGAAAAGCCACTAGTGGCATTTACAAAATTAATTCATTAAAAAAAACCACAGGCTGCACAGAGAGCACCCAGCTCAGGCGTCTTATTTATTTGTAATGTGAACAAGTGAATGGATGTTCTTACTCCCGTGTAAAACTGAGCCTAGCCAGATCTAAGATAATAAGCCGAAAGTCCTTCCCGCGACTGAAAACAGTATATACCATCTCGTGACTGGCCAGCCTTTTACATAGGATAAGACAATGGATCCCGCCACTTGGAGACATACCAAAACTCAACATCCTGACTGCTTCATGTGCACAGTTGGAATTGTTTTTAGTTTATGAACTAATTTTGCAGATTGACAGTTTGACACTTGTGGCTTTTAAGAAATTAATTCATAAAGAAATCTTCTCGATTCTAATGTGAATTAACACTTAATACACTGCCAGGTTTACCCTGAAACCGGTTACCGTTTTTCTGAAAGCATGCAGGTACCTATCTTTCACATGATATACACACGTGTGAAGATATGGCTTAGTTATGACATGGGTGGACCCTGTCACGTGTGTTTGATAACTATCTTGATCGGTCGGGTTCTTGGTGGCATTACCATTAGAAGGAGTGGACTGAGACTAAAAACACTTAAAACTGGAGAAGTCCAAGTCGAATGTGTACGGAGTGCACCTTTAAAACTAAACTCCAAAGCTCTTTTCCCAGAGCGGATATTGATACAATGTCAATTCCTATGAAACAATGGCTTGAAAATAAAATCGGTACTGGAAAGTAAACCTTGCACAAAGGCTTTGACTGAATGGATGACTTTGGTGCTGCTATGATGAAGTCATCTGAAACCGAGAGACCTGATTACTGTACATACCCACCCTTTTTCTGTGTAAAAATCAAACAAACAGCGGTAGCTGAGTACACTTTTAGAAGTAGCCAACAGACCAGATCTGTGATGAGAGGTCCGTGCCAGGCGTGGGATACTATTAATTTGACCGTTTTGAGGGAGTTTCTGGCAAAATGTACTCATTTAAAGAATTTGACAAATGGCACGATTTGTTCAAAAAAGCAACTCAAGTATGTCAAATATTTTAATCAAAGTGAACGAATGGACATCGAGACGTTGCTTCTCTCCTTTGCTGAAATTTAAAAGTAGTGCTTACCCTGTTTACGTTAGTTGCGCCACAAGGGACCCAGCGGCCATGGTAACTGACAACATCGAGGGGTCAAGGAAAATAACCAAATTCTCAAACAAGAGTGCACTTTCCATTGCATTTTACAACAACCTTTGTTCTTTCAATATACCAGTTTTTGCAAAGTGAAGACATTCTTGCTGCACGGTACCATAAGTTCAAACCTTGAACCTCATCGCATAACTTTCAAAGCGATTTGAGAACATTTTTTTCTTAGATATTATCCATTTAACCCGAAGGAATCATGCCTTCGATGTCGAGTCGTACGTCTACGTATGGCCCACGCCTAGAGCAAGGACACCCAGGTCTTCGCGTGTTACTGGCTAATGGGCAAACATTGTGACCCTGTCTCTGCCCCCCACCCCCCCCCCCCCACCCACCCCCCACCCCCGCCACCCCACCCCTCCCTTCTTTCAAACTCCATTTTGCACCGGAAGCAATCTGTCTGCTGCTTTTTGGTGCTCAAGAGTTGAGAATATGCTCTTATTCCAATTAGTTAAAAGCCTTGTGTGGATCTAAGGCCCGGCGCTCACCTGTAACGCCAGCAGGACGGACGACGCACTGCAGATTATCCCAGCCCGCTACACGTTGCGTGAAAGGAAAACAGGCCAAATACTCGTCATAATCCCTATCGGAGCATCAATAATATGCAGTGCGTCGTCTGTGCCGCTGAAACTGCGCAGGTATATTCTGCCCTCAAGCGGCTTAGAAAGCATGGCATCCACGCAGACAAAGATCTCGTTAATGGCACAGTCTTTCCTGTTAATACACACTTGGGCTCACCATCTCAGATCTGGTCCGGCTTTTACATGGGGTCTATCCTTCCACTTGGGCACATACCAAACATCATCTTCCTGATTGCAGAGAGGGAATTTATTTCATAAAAAGCCACTTGTGTCTGTTAGGAAAATAATTCATCAGAAAATGCCCACTCTGCACAGAGGGCACCAGGGCAGTTGAGTTTTGGTATGTGTGCACGTGGGGGTGGGGGTGGGGTCATTGTCTTCTCCTTTGTAAAAGCCTGGCCATGTCTGAGATGATGAGACGAATTGTTTACGTGGGTAAGGCCCCCCCCCCCCCAAAAAAAAAAATAGTCTGTTTACGGTAACATAGGCAAAAAAATAGGGTCGGTAGGTCGGGATTTAAAAAAAAAAAGTATAAAAACATATTTTTAAGTTATTTTGCCAAAAAAAACAAAGACTTTTTTTTTTTTTTTTTCCCCAAATGCCAAAAAAAAAGTGTAGGGTCGCGCGAAAAAAAAATTAATAGGGTCGGTCGGGATACCGTAAACAGACTATTTTTTGGTTTGTTTGCCTAAGACTGTGACTTTGAGTAATAATTGTAATCCATATTCTCTGTATTGATGCCGATAGGATTCATTACAGTAATATGCCTGGCCACGATTACATAGAAATGTGGGTAATGTAATTTATTTGATCGGATTTCGCTTTGTTTTGTTGTTGTTTTTGTTCGATCGCGCACGTGCACTTTGTCTCGCGACAATAGGCTCGGCTTTCAGGAGGATGTAGTCAACATGGGTTGACAGAAGAACCATGCACACATCGGGTCGAACTAATAATTTCATGCTGCGTCTATCTTTTAAGATCGGATTGCAGGAGATATTTCTGGAATACTTTCTAAAGATCCGCCGGGTTCTGACGACGACGGGCAAAGTCGGAAAGTGTCAACATTAGATTATTTGATGTGTTTACACTCCAGATTCGATTCCATTCTGCAACGGGGAAAGAGCTTTAACAATGGTGTGTTTTATCCGAAATCGATTGACACGACGAACGATAAAAGTTTATAATCCTGATCCATTATAGCGCTTAGCATTGTGAAGAGACTTTGTTCAGTGGGGAGGCACGTGCCTAATATCAACAGAGACTTTCAACAAGACTACCTTGTTCTCTGGAGAAAACTCGTCATCAAAGAAGTCAAATGCAAAAGGAGTAGAAAGACATTTCTAATTTTCTTTTGTTTTTCTATTTATAACGTTTTTTAGATCCAAAACAATAAAAAATAAAAAAAACGCTCGCGCTGGACCCGAGTACTCTTCAGACTGGCTCGCTCCCCTTTTTTTTAATTTTTTTTTTTTAATTCTTCATATTTTGTTCTTTGTTTCATGTGTGTATTATAGTAGGGACTAGCTGCAAGAAAGGACCATATGGACCTAATGCTATCATCCCTCCGTAATAAAGTTTTCGAGTTCGAGTTCGAGTTCGAGTATGAAAGTTTTTGTCTTGTGCACGTTTAAGACCAAGTGATTGCTCTGTGTGAATTACAGGCATTCCCTTTGCTATATAAATACATTGCATGCGAGCCGAGGATGTGCGTGGTGACTGGCCTTTCTCTTTTATTTGATCACAGTGAAAAATATACTGCCGACCCTCTTCATAACTTAACAATATAAATGTTTGGAATGCCTGTGGTGTGAATGTTGGTTTCTGACCAGAAATGCAGATCTATCTCTGGCCGATTCATAGATTCAACCTACAAACTGCGACCTCATCTGTGATCAGATGGCCAAGCAATGCGTGAAATCTTTTATTCTAAAGCCTTATGGCTCGTTTCGACAAGCATTAAACGGATGAAATTAACCACATGCAGTTTATTCTTCAGAAAAATGCACACAAAAAATGGGTTGGGTTCGGTGATTTGTACATAAACGTCTTCCTCACGATAGATTCGCTGATTTGTCTTATGAAGCCGTCATCAACACGAACACAATGATTGCAGAAGCAAACTCTGTACCTACACGACCGAGACACAAGACTGATTATTTCACAGCTGCAATGTGAATAGAGAACAAAGACGTTTTGGGTAAGCTTACTCACGTCAGGTCTTCACTGACAAGCTAGGAACAGACGGAAAATTCCGAACAAAAGTAAATGACGTCAAAGTCTCTTTCGCTTTGCGTGTAACTTTGTCATGGTCTTTTTGTGACGACAGTATCCGCTGGCTGGCTGTTCTATCAGGCTGCCTGGCTGGCTGTTGCTCCGTGTGAATTCCTCCCACCGCCAAGTCGTTTTTGTGGTTTATTTCGCATTTAGGTCCCAGGTAACATTATGAAGTTTTAATACGATCAATCGGACCTATTATCAAGTTAGTGTATCAACTTTTGAACGAACTGCGCCCAGTAGTTTCCCAGCAATAAGCTGTTAAGTCGAGACAGACACATACACACACACACACACACACACACACACACACACACACAATTAACGTCTGTTGAGCCCAAGTAGGAGAAGGGCTCCTAATATGGACCACTTATTGTTTCACGCTGATAACTAGCTTGTTTTCTTGCGAAGAAGTTTCATTTTGTGTTAGGTAGTCCTTCTCTCTTAGGTTAACCGTTAGGCCTAATTAGAGTGAAATAGCTTTGATAGATATTCAGCAACAATTAAATACAGAAAAAAACACAAAGGGTCCATATTAGGAGCCTGGGCGCCTAATATGGACCACTGAAGCGGACTTCTCGAATCACTGTAAAAAGCCCCCTATACTTCAAAATAACATGATACAACTTAGTTTGCAAGTCAGACTAATCAAAATATGCTTTAGATTTATCTGTTTCGGGTTGATGAGAGCATTATTTGAAGCACACCAGGAAACTAAAGAAGCTTATCAAAAACAGAGTGAAAATAAGTGAAATTATCAACTTCCACGAAAATAAGACTATTTGTGATATTTTTTTTAAATCTCGAAGGCTAGTTATAGGTTATTTCCAGCAAGCTTCTGAATGAATTAATAACAAGAGGCGAAGCCTTCAAGGCTCACGTAAGAAATCGACAAACAGTAACACAAACTCAATCACTCCGTCACACACACACACACACACACACACACACACACAGAAAGAGCATAGGTGAAACTGTGCAAGAAAGCGAGACACTAGATCTAGATCTGTCTGTCTGCATGTAGCCTACTTACAGGGACACGACTGCCAACTAGTCTCGGCCCGCTCAAAAAAACAATGACCGAGACTTTCAGTAATTCCTTCGCGTGACGTCAAACCCTCTTACGTCATAATGTGACGTCAATGTAATGTGACGTCTTCAAATGTTAGAGTTTCTACCACATACATACATACGCACAGACAGACAAAAGTTAGCATCGCATAGGCTACACTTACGTGAGCCAAAAATAGCATTTAGCTTTTATTTTCTTCGATTTGTTGAAGGTGGTCCATATTAGGGGACTCCCACATACTTTGAGATTTTGCTATTATTTTTTGTTTGCAGTAGAAACTCGGGGTCAACACTGCTAAAATGTAACAAATACGGACTTAGCTGTCATATGTAGCTATTTTTGTGTGATAAAAGCTTTGACTGTGGACAGAAACGAGTCCGTTTTAGGCGGCAAATTTAGAGTGAACCCTGGCCTGCCAAAAGTGAATAAAAGAGAAAAAGCCTAACGGTTTTGAGGTTTGTGTTTCTGCAATTGTTTTGACATGTGCAACTTATCCGGAGAGGGTGAATACAGCCAATGGAATTGTTTTGAGCGCTCTAGCGCCGTTAGTTTGTCAGAACAGGAGGTGGTCCATATTAGGAGCCGGTCCATATTAGGAGCCCTTCCCCTACTAGCGTACTCGGGGATAAAGGTTAGTTATTGGGATGACTGATTAATCATAGACAAATGAAAACATTCACCAGTTCGTCGACCTCGTGGCCTTTGCAGTGAACGGACAAACAAATGGTAATGAACACAAAGGGAGTATAGGTCAGTTTTGGTTTTCAATCTCAATATGGCACGCACGCACGCACACACACACACACACACACACTGACACGCACGCACTCACGCACGCACACACACACACACACACACACACACACGACGAACGCACGCACACACACACACAGGCACGCACACACACACCCACACAAACACACGCACGCACGCTTAATAACTAATCTTTCTTCTTTTAATTATTAAATAATTATTGATTTGGGAACTAGCGCATTTTCTAGTGCATTTTCTAGCGCATTTTAACATATTATGTCTCGACATGCATTTCTCTCTCTCTCGACTGTGCACAGAGATAAGAACAGCCTCGCTTTCACCTAGATCCTGCCTAAAAACAATGTTCAGACCTCATGTTCAGACTCGGCGTAATAATACCGAAAGGACTACTTTTTAGCGGTCAAGTTCAGTCGTCCGCATACTCGAAAGTGAAACAAAGATGAAACGTTTTTCTACAGTATCGGAGGATGAACTGTCGAAGAAGAAAAAGAATCTCGTGCCAACCACTACGCAGAAGACCATCCGAGTTGTCCAGAAGAAGTTCTGAAACACGTCACGTTCGAAATCAAAAGACGACATTCTATTCTCTTACGTCACTATTCTTGGTTTACAGTACCATTCGGCAGCTTTGCTACGAGTATGCCATAGTCTTGGTTGGCCGAGACCTTGAGGTGAAATGCGAGTGATTAGGTTTGTTGATTTTGCTCGGAGAAGTGCACGCCGTGGATCGTGTAACTCTGCATTTGCGCCACCGCAACTTTTTATCGCTTCACGCCGACGAAGAGGCAAGCTGCGAGGTAGGTCTCTCGAATGATAAATTAAATTGTTAGAATGCTAGGCACTCAGCATGTTCTCAAGTGTTGCATTTCACATACTTATATCCTTAGCTATATTTCTGTATATATTTTTTTATGCTTTGATGGCCCTGGTGATCGTGACGATCTGTTTTTCTTCTCGTTTCCCCATGTTTTGGGCATATTTTCAGTTTCTGCATCAAATGCAACAAAACGGAGATTACTGGTTATTCTTGGACATGTTCACTGATAACTTTAATGTTTTATGAATCTCCACGTGTAGTTTCTCTGTATATAGTTCCATATATACTTTGCAAGAAGCAGATAAAAACAGAGTGTCAACAACTCTCTGTAATTCGCCACCGCATCAATTCAATGTTAGATGTAACTCGCCACCGCATTTTTTATATTTAGTCAAGTTTTGACTAAATATTTTAACATCGAGGGGGAATCGAAACGAGGGTCGTGGTGTATGTGCGTGTGTCTGTCTGTCTGTCTGTCTGTCTGTGTGTGTGTGTGTGTAGAGCGATTCAGACTAAACTACTGGACCGATCTTTATGAAATTTGACATGAGAGTTCCTGGGTATGAAATCCCCGAACGTTTTTTTCATTTTTTTGATAAATGTCTTTGATGACGTCATATCCGGCTTTTCGTGAAAGTTGAGGCGGCACTGTCACGCTCTCATTTTTCAACCAAATTAGTTGAAATTTTGGTCAAATAATCTTCGACGAAGCCCGGACTTCGGTATTGCATTTCAGCTTGGTGGCTTAAAAATTAATTAATGACTTTGGTCATTAAAAATCTGAAAATTGTAAAAAAAAATAAAAATTTATAAAACGATCCAAATTTACGTTTATCTTATTCTCCATCATTTGCTGATTCCAAAAACATATAAATATGTTATATTCGGATTACAAACAAGCTCTGAAAATTAAATATATAAAAATTATTATCAATTTTTTTTTTTCGAAATCAATTTAAAAACACTTTCATCTTATTCCTTGTCGGTTCCTGATTCCAAAAATATATAGATATGATATGTTTGGATTAAAAACACGCTCAGAAAGTTAAAACGAAGAGAGGTACAGAAAAGCGTGCTTTCCTTCTCAGCGCAACGAATACCCCGCTCTTCTTGTCAATTCCACGGGCACTGCCTTTGCCACGGGCGGTGGAGTGACGATGCTACGAGTAGGCTATACGGTCTTGCTGCGTTGCGTTGCGTTCAGTTTCATTCTGTGAGTTCGACAGCTACTTGACTAAATATTGTATTTTCGCCTTACGCGACTTGTTGTTATTCGCCATCGCACTACGCAAAAATCAATGTGGGAAGAAACTGCGTCTTCAAAATTTAAAAAGAAAAGAAAAAAAGGCTAATCAAAATCGGTATAATCAATTCAATAGTGTGCTTAACAAAACTTCAGATAAGTGCTTCTTTTTCAAACTAAAAAAAAAAATAATAATAATAATAATCAAAATATGCTGGATCTATTCAAAAGTGTTCATTGCAGAACTGAAAACAAAATTCTTTGAAAACAACATTTCAGGCAACACATTTCTTGGAATGGCGTAAAAGCTGCGTCCTGTACATGAAAGGATAAAAGCATCTTGGGCAGGAGTGAGCAAGTGTGTGTGTGTGTGTGTGTTGGTGTGAGCCTTGAGTGTTGATTTGTGTTTATACTCTTTGCCACATACATCACACGCGTACTTAGTGATTTGCACACGTGTGGCGGTTTGGGTTTGCATTGCGTTTGCACGCAAATTTTTTGTGGCACTTGGAGCAGTCGAATGGTTTTTGCCCGATGTGCTGTTTGTTCACATGTGACTGGAGGTCTGCAGACCTCGTGAATGTTTTTTTGCACATCCCACAGGTAACCCTTGGACCCCCACCCTCTGTGTGATGGCAGAGCCTGTGGTTTCTTAATGTTCGTTGGTGTTTATATGTTTTCCCACATTCTGGGCATAAACACTGCTTTTGCTCTGACTTCTTTTTCTGCAGTGTCGAAGTCACTGGTGGTCGAGTAGTAACTTCTGCCACATCACTGACATCAAGGAAGCTGTCAATGGTTTGCCCGGACTGTTCCAAATCCATCTGCAACAAAACCACTCGTATCCCGTCAGAAAAGTTATTGTATAAGCATATGTGATTGAAGAGCGCAGCGATTCTTACCATTCTAGCAATAAACACTCAGTGGCTGAAATCACTAAGTTTGACAATATGGAACCTACCTCTTCCTGTTTGATTTGCGGTCACTTGAGTCTGAAACTGGGCCTTGAACGCTCCTGTTAAAAACATTGTGGGGCCAAATACCACATAATTCTAAAATTCTTAAGCTTCGTTGGTGTTTATGTGTGTGAAATAATTCTAAAACTCAGTCATTCCTATTACCAGCGACAACACAAAAACTCATCAGTTTGACGCTGGAAGAGAAAAGAACGCCTCTGACAGACGTGACGTTTTTCGGGAAAGAAGAATGACGAAAAATGTGGGAGTGAAACGCCGCCAGGTGCGTCTCAGAAACGTGTTCTACAAAAGCTGAACTATACACTGAACTGAACAACTCCAAATCAATATTTTCAATTGGAAGTGACAGAATCACTGAACTCTTCAACATATTATGCAATTCATTAGACAGTTGCGGTGGCGAATAACATCCAAGACGTGAAATTGCGGTGGCGAATTACAACAAGCATCGGTGGCGTATAACATGAAGTCTAATTGTTTGTGTTTTCTTTTGCCGCGTGCGTCACCCAAAGACAAAATTGTGCAACAGCATTCATCAAGAATACAAAGGACAGGTTTAGCTCACAGGATATCATCACGGGAATGCATCAACTAGTGCTGTTTCGTTGAAGTTACGAAGGAAGGGACAAATCGTGCAATTTCAGCTACAATTCCAGCAGAAATCGGACTTCAGAACTGCCGAAACCTGACATTTCGACTAAAAAAGCACGTACCTTAGACCTTGAGTATATACTTCTTTAAAATCTACTAATGAAGAATCTAGATGATGCCTGAAAGTCCTACAAATTTTCATTTTCTGTGAGAGACCTACCTTGCAGCTTGCCTCTTCGTCGGCGTGAAGCGATAAAAAGTTGCGGTGGCGCAAATGCAGAGTTACACGATCCACGGCGTGAAGTGGTCCGTGTTCAAGCAAGTTTCTTTCTTCTTTGAAAACAAAAACCCTAAGACCAGTGAATGTCGAGATATATATGTTAAAGGTACTGAACTTGTCAAATCCAGGTGCACGGAGCCCCTGGGGCTTTTAGTCATACCTCAGGCAGCTATCCGTTAGAAGAACTACCAAGTTTCATTAACTTGCACCCAAAGAGTCAAGAACTGCGATTTTTTTACGAATTAATTTCGTACTCGGACCCGGCTGGTCTTGACCTATTTTTGGATCTAAATTTAGATTAGGTAGATCACCACATCATGCACAAAAAGACACGTCACTAGCAAACTATGTCAGACGTCATCATGAGTTTGTATAAAACAAAATCGAGGCCGGAATCACTCAGTTGAATCGAACTCCGACCAAACACTTTTGCTAAAACTCGCAAAGTTCATGACACTTGTCATGGACTGTTTGAGAAGCGAGTAAAATTTAATTCTCTTTTAGCTTTATACTCCGTTATCTGTTTTGTGTGTTTGTAATAGTATTCTTGTCCTTATGTTAACCCACCCATCACCCCCCCCCCCCTCTCCCTTCCCCCCATTTCCCATAGTAAAGAAATATATGTAATCACTTTGCACTTGTAATGTTTTATTATTTTTTGTATTATTATTATCATT
The DNA here is from genome assembly GCF_037325665.1 of Littorina saxatilis. Taxonomy (NCBI): domain Eukaryota; kingdom Metazoa; phylum Mollusca; class Gastropoda; order Littorinimorpha; family Littorinidae; genus Littorina; species Littorina saxatilis. The sequence goes on along the minus strand of NC_090256.1, from coordinate 56,126,333 downwards.
ATTATTATTATTATTATTATTATTTATTATTATTATTGTTGAATTGTTTCTTGTATTGTTTTTGCTCTCCCTCACCCCTCAACTCCCTTTTCTGTACATAGTCTGATTTCTTTTTGTTTTAGTTCCTTTTATTTGGTGTTGAATGAAATGTGTTTTTATTGTGTTTTTTAATTTTCCATGTACCCTCACGGGGTTTTATTGGAATAAATAAAACTTGAAACTTGAAACTAACACCACGTAATAACTAGGTTAATTTATGCACTCGCGTGAACAAGAAACTGTCGAGCTTCACAGATGTCGTCGTTGGGTAGTTTTGGGTTTGTTTTACTACCATAGGAGGATTTTTGAACTGTGAATGCACTCAGCTGCAACAAAAACGCAAAACGAAGGCTGTGAGCTGCACTGTGCCTTTAATTGGATCTGTGATCCAAACATGCCTTTTGGTCAATCTCGATGGCAGTTTATTCCCCTCGCCCTACGGGCTTGTGGAATAAACTTCCATCTCGATTGACCAAAAGCCATGTTTGGATCACAGATCCAATTAACGTATAATAATTGTGGAACATTTGGAAATCTGTTTCAATTTCTGATTTTGTGTTCTCCCTTTTTACATTTAGTCAAGTTGTGACTAAATGTTTTAACATAGAGGGGGAATCGAGACGAGGGTCGTGGTGTATGTGTGTGTGTGTGTGTGTGTGTGTGTGTGTGTGTGTGTGTGTGTGTGTGTGTCTGTGTGTCTGTGTGTATGTGCGTGTGTGTGTGTGTAGAGCGATTCAGACCAAACTACTGGACCGATCTTTATGAAATTTTACATGAAAGTTCCTGGGAATGATATCCCCGGACGTTTTTTTTCTTCATTTTTTCGATAAATACCTTTGATGACGTCATATCCGGCTTTTTGTAAAAGTTGAGGCGGCACTGTCTCACCCTCATTTTTCAATCAAATTGATTGACATTTTTTTAAAGCAATCTTCGACAAAGGCCGGACTTCGGTATTGCATTTCAGCTTGGTGGCTTAAAAATTAATTAATGACTTTGGTCATTAAACATCTGAAAATTGTAATAATTTTTTTGTGGCTATAAAACGATCCAAATTTACGTTCATCTTATTCTACATCATTTCCTGATTCCAAAAACATATAAATATGTTACATTTGGATTAAAAGCAAGCTCTGAAAATTAAAAATATAAAAATTATGATCAAAATTAAATTTCCGAATTCGATTTAAAAATTTCATCTTATTCCTTGTCGGTTTCTGATTCCAAAAACATATAGATATGATATGTTTGGATTAAAAACACGCCCAGAAAGTTAAAACGAAGAGAGGTACAGAAAAGCGTGCTATGCAGCACAGCGAAACCACTACTATATACCGCGCTGAACAGGCTGGTCAGTTTTACTCCGTTTTGCACAAGCGGCGGACTACGGTCATTGTGAAAAAATGCAGTGCGTTCAGTTTCATTCTGTAAGTTCGACAGCTTGACTAAATGTAGTAATTTCGCCTCACGCGACTTGTTTGTTGGTGTTTTGTTTTGTTTTGTCTTTGCAACTCGATTCCGCCTACAAACTTGAAAATACTAACTGTTCCCGTTACGGAAACTTCAAAACAATATCAGATCAAAATTACTTTCCCCAGACGGTTGTTAGCCTGTACCTTGTGAAATCATTTCTGTCTCGTGGTTTTTGTAGCAAAGTCAGCAATTTGAGAAATTGGAAAGTACATTTGTATAGCCAATATCATTGCCCAGAGAAAAGTCAGATTGTCAGACATCCGTTTGTGTGCTGTTCTCGACATGACAAATAGAAGAACATAGAATAACAAGTCGCGTAAGGCGAAATTACTACATTTAGTCAAGCTGTGGAACTCACAGAATGAAACTGAACGCACTTCATTTTTTCACAATGACCGTAGTCCGCCGCTTGTGCATAACGGAGTGAAACTGACCAGCCTGTTCAGCGCGGTAGTGGTTTCGCTGTGCTGCATAGCACGCTTTTCTGTACCTCTCTTCGTTTTAACTTTCTGAGCGTGTTTTTAATCCAAACATATCATATCTATATGTTTTTGGAATCAAGAACCGACAAGAAATAAGATGAAATTGTTTTTAAATCCATTTTGGAAATTTAATTTTGATCATAATTTTTATATTTTTAATTTTCAGAGCTTGTTTTTAATCCAAATATAACATATTTATATGTTTTTGGAATCAGGAAATGATGTGGAATAAGATGTACGTAAATTTGGATCGTTTTATATATAAAAAAAATTATTACAATTTTCAGATTTTTAATGACCAAAGTCATTAATTAATTTTTAAGCCACCAAGCTGAAATGCAATACCAAAGTCCGACATTCGTCGAAGATTGCTTTACAAAAATTTCAATCAATTTGATTGAAAAGTGAGGGTGTGACAGTGCCGCCTCAACTTTTACAAAAAGCCGGATATGACGTCATCAAAAGTATTTATCGAAAAAAATAAAAAAAATATCGGGGGATATCATTCACAGGAGCTCTCATGTCAAATTTCATAAAGATCGGTACAGTAGTTTGGTCTGAATCGCTCTACACACACACACGCACAGACAGACAGACAGACACACACACACACACACACACACACACACACACACACACACACACACACATACACCACGACCCTCGTCTCGATTCCCCCTCTATGTTAAAACATTTAGTCAAAACTTGACTAAATGTAACAAGTCGCGTAAGGCGAAAATACAACATTTAGTCAAGTAGCTGTCGAACTCACAGAATGAAACTGAACGCAATGCAACGCAGCAAGACCGTATACTCGTAGCATCGTCAGTCCACCGCTCACGGCAAAGGCAGTGAAATTGACAAGAAGAGCGGGGTAGTAGTTGCGCTGAGAAGGATAGCACGCTTTTCTGTACCTCTCTTCGTTTTAACTTTCTGAGCGTGTTTTTAATCCAAACATATCATATCTATATGTTTTTGGAATCAGAAACCGACAAGGAATAAGATGAAAGTGTTTTTAAATCGATTTCGGAAACTTGATTTTGATAATAATTTTTATATTTTTAATTTTCAGAGATTGTTTTTAATTCGAATATAACATATTTATATGTTTTTAGAATCAGAAAATGATGAAGAATAAGATGAACGTAAATTTGGATCGTTTTATAAAAAAATAATTTTAATTACAATTTTCAGATTTTTAATGACCAAAGTCATTAATTAATTTTTAAGCCACCAAGCTGAAATGCAATACCGAAGTCCGGCCTTCGTCGAAGATTGCTTGGCCAAAATTTCAATCAATTTGATTGAAAAATGAGGGTGTGACAGTGCCGCCTCAACTTTTACAAAAAGCCGGATATGACGTCATCAAAGACATTTATTTTCGAAAAAATGAAAAAAACATCCGGGGATGTCATACCCAGGAACTCTCATGTCAAATTTCATAAAGATCGGTCCAGTAGTTTACTCTCAATCGCTCTACACACACACACACGCACACACACACACACACATACACCACACCCTCGTCTCGACTAAATGTAAACACGTTTGCAGCGCAAGAGGTGGGAGTTTGGTTAACTGAGCTAGATGACATTCTCATGATCAAATAGAAGTCTGGACGCCCACGGAGTAGCGAAACCCCGGAACATTAAAAGTTTGGTAATTCCTATCTGAACCCTCTCCTTTTAACGTTTTTCTATTAAACTCGTCAGACGCCGATATTCCGGTGATTTAACACATGAATAGACACACGCACGCACGCACAGACACATACTCTGACATAGATACACATGAACTCGCACGCAACACTCTTTTAAGTAGAAAAGTGATTGTTCTTTTCACTGACATGCACACTTTGTCCTGTTTTAGGTGTTTGGAATAGCTTTTTCTCGATTTTATTTTTAACAAGGGAGGCTTTGCTAATGTTATTTTGATTTTCGAGATGTGGGTGTTTTTCGTTCCACGGTGTGCACATTACCTTACGTTTAATCAAGCTTTTGGTTGTATGCCGTAAAGCAGCAAATGTCCTTTTTAGCTCCATCTGGTTTTAACATTAACAGCGTTTACGACAAAGATCTGCACCCAGACGCATCCGCCTTGTTATTTTGTTTATGACGGTTAGTATAGAAACACACACACAATAGCCTCAATCACAATTACTTTCTTAACTAGGATCCATGCCATGCTCATTGTCAGTTAACGACTCAATTAGTGCAACAGCGTGAGCTGAGTTTATCATTATACTCTGTGATGATTAAAGGCACATTGCATTTTGCAATCAGGTACTGAGGCAAATGTAAAATATGTTTAAAGGGGCTCCACACAACTCTTAGATCTCTTAAACGCGAGCAAAAAAACAAACAAACATACAGACAGACAGACAGACAGACAGACAGACAGACAGACAGACAGACAGACAGACAGACAGACAGACAAACAAACAAACAATAAAACAAACAAACAAAACCAAAAGCAAATAAAACAAGATACTAAAGAAACATTTTTTTAAACCCAATTTGACGCCTCTTCAGTGAGGGACGACAAAATGAAAACAAAAAGTAGCCGCCATTGTGATGACCGAATTGACGAATTCAAAAAATAACTCCGTCAGGTTTGTATGGGTTTAAGAAGAGTGACATTTTCTTGCAAAACCTCGTACACATATTGGAGGGGCCAATCACTAACGAGGGGTCGGGCGGAATCACGTGGAAACGCGTGGAATCACGTGGAAACACGTGGAAACACGGGGAAACACGTGGAAACACGGGGAAACACGCACGTGTTTCTTTAACAACCCTCGCTAGTGTTTGGCCCCTCCAATATTTGTAAAAAAAAAAATAAAAAAAAAAAAAAAATTAAAAAGTCACTCTTCCACAACCCATACAAACCCGACTGAGTTAGCTCCGAAAAATACCGGCACGGTTGGCCTAGTGGTAAGGCGTCCGCCCAGTGAGCGGGAGGTCGTGGGTTCGAACCCCGGCCGGGTCATACCTAAGACTTTAAAATTGGCAATCTAGTGGCGTCTGGCATTATGGGGTTAGTGCTAGGACTGGTTGGTCCGGTGTCAGAATAATGTGACTGGGTGAGACATGAAGCCTGTGCTGCGACTTCTGTCTTGTGTGTGGCGCACGTTATATGTCAAAGCAGCACCGCCCTGATATGGCCCTTCGTGGTCGGCTGGGCGTTAAGCAAACAAACAAACAAACAAACAAAAGTTCCGAAAATCGTCTATTCCACAAACGACGCAAGTGCACTAAACAGACGCAGGAGCAGATTCGAATAATAAACTGTATATATTTTTTTTTCAAGGCCACAACTAAGTCATCAATGGGATAACGAGACAATACTATAT
>NC_090256.1:56099223-56120787 GCF_037325665.1 Littorina saxatilis | reverse complement strand
GGCACTTGAGATTGCCACAAGTTCTCAAATGTCGTATAGTTGTGTTCTTTTATTCTACGTCGCCCGTCTTCGCAGCAGCAGAAAACAACTCGTCAAATTGAGTTCGAGGATTTATTCAGCATTGAATACATACAACTGCACAACGTAGCAGAACTCAAATAGAAGCTTTTTTACATACAAATCGCGCTAGCATATATAGTAAATACTCAATCTCGAGAATATTCCAGACCGAACATGATACAACTACATTATACGAGCCGTGCATGGACTAAACTAGCGACATTCTCTATGACGTACATCAAAAAGCGCCGACGCACTTAATCCGAACGAACGCCACGAACTCACGAATAAAACAGCATGGTAAACAACTTGTTTTGACAGGACTAGAAAGTTCACCTGCATTCTCGTCCAAGCATAAATATTGTGTTTACAAAATATAATATCGGTACTTTCCCACAAAGTACAAATAAGTCAACTACATGCAACACACAAAACTGAACCAAAGCTCAGCAACGGTAGCGTTTCCTAACATTACCCCCAACACCAGAAGAAATTTACCTAATTTCTTTCAATCATTGAAACGCTACCTGTACACATGTTATGTATACATAACAGATTGAAATCCAGGTATGTACATTAGTCTGTTGGAGAATGAACACAGTTTTAATCACATACTCGGCTGAGAAAATCTGCTCCAACATTGTCTGAACCCTTAATCGATTCCACTCGCATATCAAAGTTCTGCAAGTACATCACCCACCTCATGATACGATTATTCACAAACTTCGCAGAGTTCAGGTAGGTGAGGGGTTTGTGATCAGTCTGAAGCACGAATTTCACCCCTTGGAGGTAGAGTTCAAATTTCTTGATTCCCCACACGATGGCTAAACACTCTTTCTCCATGGTCGAGTAGTTCTTCTCGGCTCCTGACAGCTTCTTGCTGGCATAGCTGACCGGAAACGGTTTACCTCCATGCTCTTGCATCAGCATGGCGCCGATCCCTTCGTCCGATGCGTCTGTACGCAAGATGAACTCTTTGGCAGTATCAGGAAGGCGTAGCACCGGGTCTCGTGACATCAGGTCGCGCACGGTCTGGTATGCCTTCTCCTGAGCTGGTCCCCAAAGTATTCGGTTGGGGCATCCTTTTCGGGTCATGTCCGACAAAGGCGCCGTTATGGCGGCGAAGTTTGGAATGAACTCTCTGTAGTACCCAGCCAATCCAAGGAAGGATCGCACCTGCTTCTTGGTTTCAGGACGTGGCGCATTGAGGATCTTGGTGACGTTTTCCAACAAAAGCCCCTTTTGACCTTCCTTCAGTGAATGACCTATGAAGTCAACGTTGTCGGTCCCCAAAATGCACTTGCTGGGTCTCACGGTCAGATTAGCTTTTGTCAGGCGGGAAAACAGTTCCCTCAAAGTCTCCAGATGCTCCGCAAAGGTCTCCGTGTGGACTAGCAGATCATCCCAGTAGTACACAACATTCTTCATTCCTTTGAGCATTTTTCGCATTCCCCTCGTAAGGGTAGCACCACTGTTCACCATGCCAAAAGGCATCCGCAGGCACTCGTACGTTCCGTCTGGAGTTGCAAAAGCGGTCTTTGGTATGTCCTCTTCGCGCACAGGAATCTGCCAATATCCCTTGCTGAGATCGATCTTTGAGAAGATCTTACTGCCAGTCAACCGTCGGAACAGATCAGCCGCCGTCGGCATCGGTTCAGGGTCAAACACGGTGATCTTATTGACTTTCCTGAAGTCAATGCATACCCTGTTTGTGCCGTCTTTCTTCTTGACAACAACAACGGGAGATGAGTAAGGGGATGATGACTCACGGATGACCCCCATCTTCAACATGTTGTCGATGTCCTTCTTCAAGGATTCCCGAGCCTGAAACGGGATAGGGTATGGTTTTGAGCGAACAGGAACGTCAGATGTGAGGTGGACTTCATGTTCGACCAAGGACGTAGAGCCTGGAACATCAGAGAACCTATGGGTGAAGTCGCCCATAAAATCATGCAGCTCCTTCTGCTGATCTTCTGTCAGGTCAGGTCCTAACTTGACGTCATCCACTCCCTCTTTCTTGTGGAGGTCTCCCAACTCCAGTAGTTCCTCGCCGTCGAACTCGTCTAGTTCGGCTGGTTCTTCCACACTTGCTGCGACCTGTACTGCTTCCGGAGGTCTCTCCACATACAGTTTCAGGAGGTTAGCGTGGTAGATCTTGGACTTCTTGCCGACATTCACCTTGTAGTCGTTGATCCCTACCACGGCCTCAACCTCGTATGGGCCTTTCCACTGCATCAGTAGTTTGTTGTGATCAGTGGGAAGCAGTATCAGCACTTTATTACCTGGTGTAAACTTCCTGTTTACGGCTTTGCGGTCGTAGTAGTGCTTTCCGCTATCCTGAGACTTTCTCAAGTTTTCTCTCGCAATCTCGAGAGTCTCCTCCAGTTTCTCTCGCAACTCGAACACGTACTGGTAACTGTTCTTCACTTCAGGTGTGTCCACATCTTTCGTCCACAATTCCTTTAGTATCTGCATCGGGCCTCTCACGGTCCGCCCGTACATCAGCTCGAACGGGGAGAATCCAGTGGACTCTTGTGGCACCTCCCTGTATGCAAATAGCAAGGCATTGATGTAGCGATGCCACTGCCTTGGCTGCTCACTGCATAGTTTCTTCAGCATGGACTTCAGCGTCGCATTGAATTTTTCGACCAGCCCATTGCACATCGGGTGATAGGGTGTCGTAGTCAAGTGACGAATTCTCAGCAGCCTGTTGACCTCTTCCATGCATTCAGAGACAAACTGTGTCCCCAGGTCTGTGAGGATCTCTTCAGGAACCCCAATTCTGCTGAAAATGTCCACAAGTGCCTCGGCAACAGTCTCGGTGTCAATTTTCTTCAGAGGCACGGCTTCTGGGTACCTGGTTGCATAGTCTACCAGGGTCAGTACCCAACGATGACCCGCTTCACTTGGCGGTTTGATCTCGCCGATGAGGTCAATGGCCACCCTCTTGAAAGGTCGGTCGATCAAAGGCATCTTCTGCAACGGTACTTTCGGGACCCTTCCTCGAGGTATGGTTTTCTGGCAAATATCGCACGATCGGCAGAATCGAGTCACATCTGCATGCAGTCCTGGCCAGTAAAACGCAGCCTGGATTCTGTCCGATGTCTTCTTGACCCCCAGGTGACCTCCCATAATAGAGTCGTGGGCCACCTCCATCACCTGGCGCCTAAGTGGTTGAGGCACCAGAACTTGACGTAATGGCTTCCCACCGTTGACTCTCGGGTGCTGGAACACTCTGTACAGGATCTTGGCCTTTACTTCAAAGTGCACAGTGCCTTCGCCCTTAGTCATCTCCTTGACAGGACGACTCCTGTACTTTGTCAAGGTCAAATCAGCTTCCTGTAGCTGAATCAGCCGATCCCTGTCCACGACAGCAGTTGCAGAACTGTTGGTGACCCTGAGTGGCGTAGTTGTTTTGTCCTTCTTCGCCTGGGCTCTGGTCGTCACAGCGCTTTCAACCTGCGGCTGGTCGCGGCGATGCACAGTTTCTCTGTCATCTCGTAACAGTTCGCTGATATCTTCATTCGCGAGTGGCAGTGGGTCTTCCTCCTCAGCAGCAGGCTGAGCTGAGCCCATTCTCCATTCGAAATCAGGGTCATCAGGACGTCTCGCACCCCCAATGTTCCCAATTAGTAGATCGTACAAGGGCTTCTTCAGGCAGACGGCCTCAACTTCTCCGGTGAAGTATGGAGTATCGATCTGGATTTTTACCACTGGTGCCTTCACGCATTTGCTGTCAGCCATGAGCGTCCACTTGAAGTCACCAGTGAACTTCTCTGTTGGCACCAGATCCTCTTTGACAATGACTCCATTGCAGCCCGAATCTCTGAGAACAGTCACTTCCTGCTTCTCAACAAATCCCTTCGACACGGGCATGTTCGACACTGACACAGCTGCGCTGGCGACGACAGAGATTGACCTGCCATTGGCGAGTAAAAGCTGGCCATCAGATATACATTCTTCCACGTCCGATGGTGTAGCCACTTGCTCGGCAGCCCTTGGAAGTATGACGCTGCTCGCACATACTTGTTGGTTCGAGCCACTCGTTTGCCTCTTGTTGTCGTAATATCTCCGTCGATGTTCTTGCGCTTTGTCATTGACATGTCCGTTATTTTTCTTTTGGGGACAGTTGGCGACTCGGTGACCCTTGGCATTGCAATGGAAACACGTTATGTTCTGCCCTTCATTGGATGATGGTGCGGACTCAGTTTGTCCCTTGGCAGGTTGGTTTCCCTGGTTCCCGCTCTTCTGGAAAGGTTTCGATGACTTTGACGTCCCCAGGGTCCTTCCATGAGCAATGAGATAACGCTCAGCAGCATCAGTAATGTCCTTCAAACCCCGCAGTTTTTGCTCTTCCAAGCGGGTCGCCAGGTCCTTCGGGCAGGCATTAAGGAACTGCTCCTTCACGATCAAGTCCCGCAGACTCTCGTATGACTGCTCTTCACCTGATAACTCCACCCACTTCTGCAGGTATGACGACAGGCGCTCCACAAACTGGCTCGGTGTCTCTCCAGACAATGGCTGGCATTCGCGGAAGCGTTGACGGTAGCCCCTTTCAGTGAAGTTGTAGCAACGCAACAGAGCTTCCTTCAGTACATCATAGTCTCTGGCGTCATCGTTTGAGAGTCTAGTGTAGACCTCAAGTGCTGCCCCAGTCAAATGTGCGCTGAGTTGAATCGCCCAGTCGTCGCGCTGCCATCTAGCACTCTCAGCGAACCTCTCGAATCTTGCAAGGTAGCAGTCGATCTGGTCCTTCCCGTCAGCGAATGCTGGAAGTTTCGGTGCCCTGTGTAACATTTGCTGCTGGTTATCTCTTTGGCGTGGTGCCTCGTGCTCATTTTGAACACGCACCATTTCTGTCTGAAGCTCTAAGCGCTTCGTCTCCATTTCTATCTGGAGCTCCAAGCGTTTCAGCTCAATTTGCCTTTCTTCACGCTGTGCTTCTCTTTCTCTTTCTTCACGCTGCGCCTGTCTTTCTTTTTCTTCACGCTGCGCTTGTCTTTCTTTATCTTCACGCTGCGCTTGTCTTTCTTCACGCTGCGCTTGTCTTTCTTTTTCTTCTCGCTCACGCTGCGCTTGTCTTTCTTCACGCTGCGCCAGCAGTCGTGTCTGGGACTCGACGAACTCCGTCAACTGCTTGCCTTTTAATCCCAGTTCAATTCCTTTTCCCCAGAACTCAGCCATTCTGGTCTTTTCCGGTGCGTTCGTCTGTATTCTTTCACAGCCCCGAACGTAGACGAATGTAGTCTTCTAAAAGAACACAGTCTCTACTGCACCTCCGCTGCTTCTCTCGTCGCTGTTCACCTTCGTAGACGCAGGCTGCCACCCTCCTCGTCTAACGTGACGGCGCACTCTGCTCACGATACGTAGGCCTACGCGACGTACCTCAGTCGTATTTCGTAGTATTAATGCACTAGCTCCGCGACGAAGTCCGTCTCGTCCAAACGGCAGCTAACCTCTGTAATCCCGATACACTCCGGCGTCGCTCACCGTACCGAGCTGCGGCGATTACCAAACTCTTCACCAGTCACACCGAATCCACGGTTCTGTAGTCTCAATACTGATCCCTCAGGATACACCCGATTGATGGCTACCTCCTGTGACTGTCTTGACTGTCTTTGTTGCTGGAAAACCCTTGGCGTTAAACGTAGATCCTTGGCTTGGCCCCCAATTGTTACACGGCACTTGAGATTGCCACAAGTTCTCAAATGTCGTATAGTTGTGTTCTTTTATTCTACGTCGCCCGTCTTCGCAGCAGCAGAAAACAACTCGTCAAATTGAGTTCGAGGATTTATTCAGCATTCAATACATACAACTGCACAACGTAGCAGAACTCAAATAGAAGCTTTTTTACATACAAATCGCGCTAGCATATATAGTAAATACTCAATCTCGAGAATATTCCAGACCGAACATGATACAACTACATTATACGAGCCGTGCATGGACTAAACTAGCGACATTCTCTATGACGTACATCAAAAAGCGCCGACGCACTTAATCCGAACGAACGCCACGAACTCACGAATAAAACAGCATGGTAAACAACTTGTTTTGACAGGACTAGAAAGTTCACCTGCATTCTCGTCCAAGCATAAATATTGTGTTTACAAAATATAATATCGGTACTTTCCCACAAAGTACAAATAAGTCAACTACATGCAACACACAAAACTGAACCAAAGCTCAGCAACGGTAGCGTTTCCTAACACACTGGTGATTTTTATTTCTTTAAACCGGTGTCTTGTGCCTGGCTTTCACACTCATGTGTATTGAACAGATATGGTCAAGATGTGCTCACTGCCTGCGTGTAGAAAGGTGTGTTTTGTTAAAGAAATGATCCCGACAGCTGTGACAGCATTGGCAGGATTGTATCATCGATCAGAGGTAGCGTGTCGGTAAGCCATTGACCTACGAAGCACAGCTATCAACCTTTGACTCATTCTTGCTTTGAGATTTCTTGAGTGAAAATAGTCATACATGTCACACACACACACACACACACGCACCCACGCACGCACGCACACACTGACGCACGCACGCACATACACACACACACACACAAACACACACGCGCGCGCGGGATGTTATTTAGCGTCCGCAGTCAGCAAACCGCTCAACATTATTTCAAATCGCCGAAAACTTCGCACAACTTTTTACAATGTCAGGGGAAAAGCTGCGGCCAATTAAACTTTGGGAAATGTGTATGGCCATTTCGACTAATTTGTCAAAGAAAATGAATCCTAACAACGTCCCTGGACTGAGCAAGTACTACAGTGGAACTCCTTTTTAAGACCTCCAAGAATCTGTGAAAATCAGGTCTTAAAAAGGAGGGAGTCTTGAAATGGGGGTACATTTTCAGAGCCAGAGGTTATTAACAGAAAGGCTAAGAAAAGAGGGTCTTAAAAGGGAGGTTCCACTGTAAGTAAAAGATGGCCTTTCGGAGCGAGTAAGATCGCTTGTGAGGCGATTAAGAGGCACTAAAGAGCGCAGCCATTTAGCGGTTGGCCAAAAAGAGAAAAGAACGCTGTCAGTGTCAATACACCCGTGGCCTGTGAATGCAGTGAATGCGAACACCTGACGGGTACAGTGGAAAGTGAAGAGGACAAGTCTACACCTTTGTCAAACAGTTCTTATGGGAGTGAGTTTTTTTACTGAGTGAACGTTTTGGAAGGTGATTATGTGCGTTTGTGTGTGTGTGTGAGTGTGTGTGTGTGTGTGTGTGTGTCACGGTGTGTGTGTGTGTGTCACGGTGTGTGTGTGTCACGGTGTGTGTGTGTGTGTCACGGTGTGTGTGTGTGTGTGTGTGTGTGTATGATGGAGAGGGTGGTTGGGGACTTGGGAGGGGGTTCGGGTGGAGAAAGGGTTGTGTGTTGGGGGGGGATGTCTGTCCGTCTGTCTGTCCGTCTGCCTGTTCGTCTGTTTGTCTGTCTGACCTCTGCGTATTTCATGCGCAAGCTTGTGACTGTCTGTCTGTCTGTCTGTCTGTCTGCCTGTCGTCCCTCTGTCCGTCCCGGCGCCCCTCTCTGTTTGCTTAATTGTATAGATCTCTGAGTGTAATTGAAGACAAAGCATTATAACTGCAACAACGTAATTCGCTGACTTTGCATAAAATCTGAATAAGAGAAACGGGTTGGTGCAGACATTTTGGAAGTACTGTCGTGTATTGTAGTCATAAAATATGCAGTTAAAGTCTCAGCTATGGCATTTATGACATTTCTTGAAAATGTGCATTTCAGCAAAAATATCGAAAATCAAAATTTAAATCCTGTGCGTGTAAAAAGTTGGCAGGCAGGTTTGGGTGTGTCTTTGACAATTTCCCATTTCAAATATACGATTTTAATGGACAATAAAGTGCAATTGTTTTTTTTTTCGTTATTGTTATTAACCCAGCAAATAAACGTAACAAGAAACTGCAATGTTGTAATTTGTGTTTTGTGTACATGGTTTTGGTTACATTTCCATTTTCAAGTTTTATGGTTCATTTTGTTTGCCAACCCTCATTCTGTGTTGCTTACTGATTTGTGGACGGGCGGAATGCTTGGTTGACTAGATAAACATGAAGATCTTCGTATGAAAGAGAAGTCAAAGCTTGTGTAAGAGAAATATGTAAGTTGTCTTATATTGTTGTTGCATCGTCAGTGTTTGCAGTGAATTGGTGTTGCATTGTCTTAACAGGTGGTTCATAATCATATGTCTCTGAAAGCGATGTCAAAGCACTCAGTCAATCAGTCAGTGTTTGCAGTGAATTGGTGTTGCATTGTCTTAACAGGTGGTTCATAATCATATGTCTCTGAAAGCGATGTCAAAGCACTCAGTCAATCAGTCAGTGTTTGCAGTGAATTGGTGTTGCATTGTCTTAACAGGTGGTTCATAATCATATGTCTCTGAAAGCGACGTCAAAGCACTCAGTCAATCAGTCAGTGTTTGCAGAGAATTGGTGTTGCATTGTCTTAACAGGTGGTTCATAATCATAAGTCTCTGAAAGCGATGTCAGAGCACTCAGTCAATCAGTCAGCCTAAAAGATCAGTCTTCATGGAGACTGACTGAATATGGACTGAATGTAAACAGGTACAGTTTCACCCAAAATGTGTTTCGCTGGGATATAGTACTTACTAACATCAGCAGACAGTATGGTTCAAAACAATCAGTTACCCTCCCCCCCTCCCCCCCCCCCCCCCATGTCCCCTGTCTTTTCAACAACCCACCCTACTGTCTGTGTGTGTGTCTTGTCTAGGTATGTGCGTGTGTATGCGCTAAGACAATCATATCTTATGTTGATAAATTCTGTGTATGCTGTATGTTATGTTGTGTATATAAAAGAATTAAAAAGAAAAAAAGAAAAAAAAGGGAAAAAAAACCAAAAAAACATTAGCAGACAGTTCACTTGAATGATAGGTCTTCCCCAACACTGTTACAAACATTAATTGTCAACCTTTTGATGTCCTTTGCCAAAACAGATGTCTACTGTTAGAAAAGTCGTAGTACTCATTTCGTTAGGTGGCACCGGTGAACAACAACATACAAATATAGCATCATAACGTTAACGTTGAGTAAAACCTTAACAAGTTCTCGTGAACCACCAATACCGGATGTTATTATTGTTTAGTGACTCGTACTGTGGAATTATTTCTTTTTCTTTTTTTTAATTTTTTTTTATACATATTGGTAAGGGGTTAAAGATCGCCGGAAATTAAACATGTAGAATAGGAATTGATAGACTCCGAAATAGTGTTTAATTGGTGTAGATTCTATTCAGTACCAAGAAACACTCTGTGTGTCCATCTGTGTGTGTCTGTGTGTGTGCGCGCGCGCGCGCGTGTGTGTCACGGTGAGTGTGTGTGTGTGTGTCACGGTGAGTGTGTGTGTGTGTGTGTGTGTGTGTGTGTGTGTGTGTGTGTGTGTGTGTGTGTGTGTGACGGTATGAATGTGTGTGCGTGCATGCGTGTGTGTGTGTGTGTGTGTGTGTGTGTGTGTGTGTGTGTGTATGTGTGTGTGTGTGTGTGTGTGTGTGTGTGTGTGTGAGTGTGTCTCTCTGTCTGTCTGTCTGTCTCTGTCTCTGTCTCATGTCTCTCCGTCTCTCTGTCTCTGTCTCTGTCTGTCTGTCTGTCTGTCTGTCTGTCTGTCTGTCTGTCTCTCTATCTCTCTCTCTCTCTCTCTCTCTCTCTCTCTCTCTCTCTCTCTCTCTCTGTCTCTCTCTAAATGCGTGTGAATGTGTGAGACTCAGAATCATACTTCTTTTGGATCGACACCTTACCTCGAAAAACTGTTGAACTGATTTGGCTTCAAGTCTTCAAAGTATATTTATAATTGTAAGTGCACACTGGGCATTTTCAGCCAAGAGATAATATGTAGAGGTTACATGCCAAGTCTCAGTGATTATTAAAAATAATGGTCGAAGTTGGCGGATCATGAAAAATGCGAGCTTCAGCGAGCTTTTTCATGACCGCGAACTGAGACCATTATTTTTAATAATCACTGAGACGAGGTGTGTAACCTCTTTATTCCTCCTTTCTTCAGTTATTCAAAGAAAACAGGAGTTTTTGTGCGAAAGTTTGATCGAATCCGAATCACTCAACCAGTCAACCTGCGCAGGCGATCGATTAATGCGCGGTTGTATAGTTCCGTGCAAATCATTCCATTCTGTTAACACTTCTTGTCAGTTTCCCTGTTTTAGACTAAAATCAAGTACACAGATATGCTGTTATTCTGCTGTGGCGGTAAAGGCAGATATTGTGTGTTCTGTTTATGTTTTAGTATCGTTTAGGATAGTCAAATGGGACTAGCAGACGAACTTTTGCACCCGTGTTCCAACGTTAATTACTGTATGAAGTTCAGTTTTCTGGGGAAAATAGTGTATGAAACCGCTTTATGTTGTTCAAATTGATGAGATGTGTGCATTTGGTTGCGTGTGATCTGTTTATAAAATGAAATATTGTTGAAAACTGACCGTCGGATTGCAGTCAGTGTTGTCGAAGAAACTGCGTTAAAAGAAGGGGAACTACTCTTGTCGGCAAGAGTATGAGTTACTTGCCTTGGGAATTTGCTTGTGATGAACGGTGTGTGCACGGCAGATCTAGATTCAGAAAACAACCTAACTCATGGATTTTATATGGAGATTCATGTGTTCAGGCCTGTAGTTGTTAATTTAAATGCGGTATGTTTGTATTGTTTGCTCCAGAGATGTATATTTCGTACGTATAGAGCGTTCGGAACTTTTCAGTCGCAAAAGTAGTACCAAAACAGAACAGCTTCTCAACCCATTGCACTATCGAGGATTCAGGCTGTTGCTGGCTCGTTATTTGTTTGGTTGCTGGGTCATTATCGAAAAATAACTAGCTCTACAAGTTTACAGAGGTAAAGAAGCAGAGGGGGGAATAAGACACTATATTCCTAAGCAAGATGGAGCCTTCTACTATAATATTGTCCACATTTTCCAAGTGCAATAATGATTCTTGCACAGAACCCCTAGGCCGCAGTCACAGGTGGTTCATAAACATGATATCGACTTCGAAGATAAAGCTGTTTCCTTCAATGCTGTAGTAGCATAATTATATATTTATGATCGGAGGATTGTATTGCCCATAATGGGGAAAGTATTTACTCAAACGTGCAAAAAAATCATGGCAAAAGCGATGTACATGTATATCAACGGAGTACATGTAGTATTCAAACCGAGTGGGATTGTACAGCGTGTCTGGCTTTTTCACAACGTACGTGTTCTTTTTCTTTAGCGTTCAAGGGCTACAACTCCCACTCGGGTTTTTACGTGTATGACCGTTTTACCCCGCTATTTAGGCAGCCATACTCCGATTTCAGAGAATGTATGCTTGATGTTGGTTTAACTATAACACACCAAAATCATGGATTACAGGATCTTTTCCGTGCGCACTTGGGCCCTTGTGTTTGTGTGTGTACACAAAAGTGGATAAGGCACCAGTAGGTCTGCCGATTATTTGACCTGAGAGATTGGGAAAATCTTCATCTTTAACTCACCAGGCGCGTCCGGGATTTGAACACTCCACCTTCCACATAAGCAACCGACGCCCGTCTTACATCACTTTTTCTTCAGCCCTTTGTTTCTTTTATTCCTGGCACTTTAACAGTTCTATTCCATTTGATATTGTACATAAAACCAGTTTTATGACAAAACGTGGTAAAGAGTAACGTCATCATTTTTCAAGTTGCATTTTATTCTGGTTTTTTTTTTTTACATTATCCGATATTGCATGTGACCCGAAATAATATTAGTGATATGATCAATGATCAGTGCACCTGTCCGTGCATTTGTCTCTTTTCAAGTTTCACTCTTCTTTACTTAATTATTCCATTACTGGGAAAGGTGGGTCACTTTCTTACAGTGGAAAGCTAACAGCAACAGGATTCGCGCTACTCAGGTGTTTTATGTAATCACTCAAGAAAATGATGCTGGAGGGAAAAAAACTTCCTTTTCACAGAAAACTTTATTGTCGATTGCGAAGAACCCGGCTGACACGTGCACAGAGCATCGGAGCAACTGGTGTGAATAGTTACACCTTTCCGTCTGAAGGGGCAGCTGGAAAGGGCTGTAGCATCCTCCAATCCAAATGAGCCCTATCTTGAGAAATGTTTGCTCTCAATTGGAGAGCGGCTGGATCATTTTACAAAAACTCAAGGACTGCAGTCCGTGTGTTTACTGTGTGTAACACGATCGTGGTTGCAGAAGTGGCGCCCAATTTTGAAACTTGTTTTCATAGTAGTAGCCCCGATCATTCTTCGGTGCAGGGCCGGACCCAGGGAGGGTTCCTGTTGCCCGGACCCCCCCCCCCCCCCCCCCCCCTGGCCTTACCATGTACCTCCTATACTTTGCACGGGTTGTCCCCCACAGCGCAAGACTGAGTCTCGACTTCTTGTCGAACATATGTTGAGAAAAGGGGAAGAAATTAAAAAAAGAAACTTAAATAAGGTCACAGACCCTTAACCCTTAACCCGGTTGAAATAATTAAGTACGTCTTGTATCCCTGATTCTCTGTTCGTGTACACACGTTCATCCCTTATTATTGTGCACTTCAGCGACTCATTCTCCACAGACCTTTTACTCTTTGAAAAGGCTCCATTGTACTGTTCGAGGAGGGTACTCGTAAGTTGCGAATGGCCCGGCAGTAATAGCAAGGGTCATAAGCACGGCTGAAATTTTAGAGAATCACAATTGCTGTGGTGACTTGCCATCTAGGCGAAGGATTGTGCGTTATTGACGATAACAAGTTGCGAATCCGGACGCATGTCACTTGGAAGGAAATAGTGTGGTGGGGGTGGCGACTTGCCTCTTGTGCCTTTGAATTAAATCGATGCTGGTAGTCATACATTTATTTCAATTCGCCCCATAAGCTTCACAGTTCGAATTAAGAATGCAATTGATAATAAGGACATGTCTATGGCGCAAATTCTTACATAATTCTAAGCGCCTTGCAATACTGAAACAATATACACAAATAAATATTAGTTCTGTGTATAATCCAAATGTTTTGGGGTATGTAATTGTGTCACCATACAACAGCAACACCTTAAATAAAGTGTGTCAACGTTCAGTTTATCAAATTTTAACCGCTGTGTTCGAGTAATGTTTGCAGATTTTAATTTTTCCATGCACTGCGGTTTTTTCGCCGTATATTTTGTCGTACCCGAGAGCGTAGTCAGATAGTATCGAAGAACGTTACTGCATTTTTAGCACTTTGCACACCATGGCCACCACCATCATCATCCATAATTTACTCATCTTCCTCTCTCACGTCATCATCATCACTGAGCAGCAGCAAAAAGCATTTTTTTTCTTTCAAGTTGTGCCCAAATTCCGTGTGTGTGTGTGTGTGTGTGTGTGTGTGTGTGTGTGTGTGCGTGTGTGCGTGTGTGTATGCGTGCGTGCGTGCGTGCGTGCGGGGGTGCTTGCGTGCGGCGTGCATGCGTGCGTGTCTGGTCTGCGGGTTTATCTGTCTGTCTTTCTTTCTGTTAGATTTTCTGTCTGTATGTCTGCCCGTTGGTGTGTTTGTGTGTATGTGAATGCCTGTCTGTCTGTCTGTCTGTCTGTCTGTCTGTGCTTTTACGTGTCCCCCATCACACGTGCTATACTGACACGAGCTAGACAAACTTTTTTTCCGTACGTCACTCACAATAAAAATCACAAACCTACATATTCCTGCTGAATGTTTAAATCTCACGGCGGAGACACGTTACGCCCAATAAACGTACCCAGACGGTTGTTACGCCCGATTGTGTACCCAGGACATGTACGTGGCGTGTGGGTATGCTCACTTAAATTAAATTATCTCAGACATTTCGTCAAAGTTGACATCAAACTATATACGCATAAACTACTAAATGCCTCTGCCACTTGGTAGTATAATTTAAACCGAAATAGATCTTGTTTTGCAAGCGAGAAAATCGAAAATACCGCGTCTTTCACTCGTGTATGCATTGACCTGTTCATCGGAAAACATCGGAAGACTAAAATTATGTACGGAAACAAAGAAGAAATCACACAAATCTATCAGAGTTAATTTTATGTTTCTAATCAAAAGGAAAGGTGGGTAAAATGAAGAATGTTTGTGTGTCGTGTTACGGTCCCCAAAATCAGCTTGTTACGGGCCCCGCAACAATTAAATTTCGCTGTTGTTACGCGCCCCAGTCATATCGCGTTTGACTCTGACATCTGTAATCATTTACATCGGTGAAAAATGACAGGCAGTCACACTCAGTTTTTCCAAGCTATTTCTCTCTATCTCTCTGTCTATTTTTTATGGGTTCGGAGTTGTTGTTTTCAGCAGGGGAATGGAGATCTCAGGTGTGATCGCTGACAGCTTCCTCGACATCAGCGCAACAGAAGAGGTTGAAACTGAACCAGCGCCAGTACGGTATTATCATCCACACTGAAGGCAAAGAGGACTGTTCAGATGTTCCAGTGTTCTGATTGTGGGAAATGCTACAGTCACAAAACGATATCTTTCCGCCCATGAGAAAACTATTCACAGGAAAGAGCCTGAAGGGAAACATTTTTGTGGTTTGTGCTCAAAAACATTTGAAAGGACACGCGATTTGTATAAATCATTCCAACAGCGTGCATACCAAGCTCAAGCCACACAAGTGCAACGCATGTGGAAAAGCATACGCCAGTAGCAGGTCATTGAAATCGTCGAGGCATGTATTTATTTTATTTATTATGGTGAGCTTATATAGCGCGAACCACAATTAACTGTGCTCTCCGCGCTTTACATACTAATTTCTGCCGTGTGAAATGGAATGTATGTCACAAAGAAACCCATGGAAACGCATAAGTGTCCCTGGCCTTCTTGTGGAAAGATATTTGAAACAAAAAGTATATGCTTGATCATGAAACACGCGGGAAAACTCGCGACAGCTGTGAGAGGTGTTTTCGCGAGCAAATTCGTCGTCATCAGGCATCTGGGGAAATATTTTGAGTAGATGTCTACGTTTGTTACGCGTGATTGTTCTGAAAA
This sequence comes from Littorina saxatilis, assembly GCF_037325665.1. Lineage (NCBI taxonomy): Eukaryota > Metazoa > Mollusca > Gastropoda > Littorinimorpha > Littorinidae > Littorina > Littorina saxatilis. The sequence continues at coordinate 56,105,736 of NC_090256.1, read as the reverse complement.
GTGACTATTACATGATTTTTTCAGAACAATCACGCGTAACATACGTTTACTCGTTGTCGGCCACTACACTTAGATTTACGACATTTGTGTTTTTTGATAAGAGCCGATCGAGCGTTCTATTTCTTTTCATTCTGTAGAAAGATTGTTTCTACACTTCCAATGTGCAACTAAGATGCTGATTAAGCAATGATTTTTGTTTTTAGTTGGAGCCTTACGAGCGTTTTGTGTGTATTATTTTGTTTTGTTTTGTAGAAATGTCTGTTTCTATTCTTCCATTGTGCAACTAGGCTGCTGATTGAGAAATGATTTTATTGGCAATGTAGAACAATTCATTTGCTCTGACCAAGATCGCCTTTAATTTGTACCACCTCACACACACACACACACACACACACACACACACACACACACACACACACACACACACCGTACATACACACACACACACACACACACACACACCTACTTCTTCACTTGAAATTGCTGGACATTTTATTTTGTTTGCATCAAACACGATTTCCAATTTTTGTTTCTCCCCGATAATAGTTTTACCTTTGCTTTTGAAGAATTCATGGGATCTCTTTCAAATCTGTTTGTACATACGATCTTTTCCCAGTCTGTGAATTTAGTGTGAGAACCCGTATTGTAGGTTCGTTGTCACTATGGGCATTAACAGCGTGGTTAATGATATCTTCAAAGAGCTCATGATCAGAGTACCAATAGTAGCATCTGAAATCTATGACTGTTAAACTTAAGAAAGAAAGAACAAGCCTGAGTTACTTGACTAAAGTGCAAACCTCCCACTACTGTCACGTAAGACGAGTACATTTGGTTTCAGATAAAGCAATAAAATACATGAAAATGGAGGTTAGAGAAAAGTTTCAATGCATGGGGCTCGTAACAGGGGAAGACTGGGGCCCGTAACAGACAGAAAATGGCTAAGCACATGGGTACCCTTTTATTTTGTTCTTCATACTTCTTCACGATACATCTAGTCATTATTCCCTTTTCCCATGAAGTTAAAGAGAGTCTAAGAAATCAGTGTTTGTGGATATTAATCCAATGAACTGTGTTTCTGTAGTGTTTTTACCATTTTTCTCTCTAACGTAGTCCCATTTTTGCTGAAATCAAGTTTTCTTGAGTGTTTGTGCTTAAATAACACGCCTAAATTTCAAACAAAAAACACTGCTTAGTGCAGAAAACATTCACAACCATAACTGAACTAATCTGTTTTTAGTACGCGTCTGATTATTTTCTGTAATAACATTCTAGCCAGTATACCTTCACATCGCTTTCGCCTTCTGGGTACAAAATCGGGCGTAACAACCGTCTGGGTACGAATATTGGGCGAAACGTGTCTCCACCGTGAATCTGTTGCCGTCGCAGTGATTACGTATGTCGGCCGACTACCTTTGCAACATGTCAATGTCCTGCGACAGAGAGAATGTGTCAATGTATGAAACAGTTGTATCCGCTCTTTTTCAGCCAGTGAGGGGGTAGACCTGTCCATGTACAGACGGAGGGTGACAGACTCGCACGCCGCCGCATCGCATGCTGGTGAAGCCACCGAGTCAGCTTACTGTGGGTACACATCACAGATGTCTCTTCTCTCTGACTGACTGACGTACTGACTCACGATGCAGTCGCAATTAGACTTCAAGGTAGGCCTAAGTGTTGTAATGTCAGATTGTCTTGTGTGTGTGTGTGTGTGTGTGTGTGTGTGTGTGTGTGTGTGTGTGTGTGTGTGTGTGTGTGTGTGTGTGTTGTACTAGTTTCAGTAGATGAAGAAGTAGATGGTTTTGGTCGTATATGGGACGTTTTCAAAAAATGTCGCCAAAGCTGTCCCCGGACTTTGGCTGCGCACATTCGTCGCGTCTTGGATCAAACTAGAATTTGGTATCATTTTGTTCATTGTCCAAGGGGCATTAACTTCGTGTATTAAAAATACACTTTCCTCTTAACATGTTTTGTAGAGAGTGAGTTATCTGACACAGGGGTACCGAAAAACGCTTGTCCCACGGTCGCTAACCGATCTTTCAGATCTAATTTCTACAGTTTGTCAGTATCGGACAATCATGAAATTTGTCCACATTTTAGTCTCTATTGATTGCTTTTGTTCAAAGTTCAATTTTAGAACTGTACCCACGGAATACGCGCGATATAAGCCTCATATTGATTGATTGATTGATGTATGGGTGCATAATACGAAAAAAACGTTTGTCCCACAAAAAAATGTCCTTACTGTTACGATGATTGATGTATGGGTGCATAATACGAAAAAAACGTTTGTCCCACAAAAAAATGTCCTTACTGTTACGATGGCTACGTGTCATTTGTGCTACGTGTAATTTGTCCTACGTGTCATTTGTGCTACGTGTCATTTGTGCTACGTATCATTTGTGCTACGTGCCGCTATGACTACGTTGATTAGTGCTACAAATAATTTTTCTACGAGTCGCTATCATTCGTTCATTATCAATACGTGTCAATAGCACTACGTGTCAATCTCGCTACGTGTCAATACCACTACTTAGGCCTACTTTATGACGACTCTCTCTTTCTCACTTTCTCTCTCGTTCTCACTCCTGTTTTTGTGTGTGTGTGTGTTCAAGTTTGTGTGTGTGTATGGGTGTCTGTGTATAGATGTGTGTGTGTGTGTGTTTGTGTGTGTGTGTGTTTATGTGTGTGTGTGTGTGTGTGTGTGTGTGTGTGTGTGTGTGTGTGTGTGTGTGTGTAAGATAAGATAAGATAAGATAAGAAAACTTTATTGTCCATCTTCATAAAACACAAGAAAGGAATGTTATATGTCGGCGTAACATCACATAGCTCATAAACAAAAAAATAATAAAACACAACAATTGATTATCAAAATTATACATAGATCTATACATCAATCAAAATACATCAATCACAAAGCTCTATGACATTTCAATATAAAATCATGAATAAATATCACAGTCACAGGCGCTCTTGTACATAGAGCACCCACTAGACAATTGCATTTCGCACACACACACACATACATACACACACACACACACACACACACACACACACACACACACACACACACACACTTACATCCGTTTTATATATAGTAAAGATAGATAGATAGATAGATAACAAATACTATAACAGTCAGAACCCGGCTTCTCCCGTGTGTTAGCAAATCCCGTAAGCATTTGATCCAATAACTATCACTTGAGACTGTTCTGCATTTGTTCTAGAATGACGCCTAACATAAATAGAACAAGGAACTTAGTCGATAAATATCGACAGGGGGCCGACTAATGGTTTAAATGTGAAATGTGTGTATAATAATGGGTGTGGGTCTGAAATGAAGTTAGGTAGTAGTTAACATTTGTTTTGAATAATTATTGGTATTTTGACAATGTGGGTAGCATGGAAATGTAAGCATTTGAATGTAAGTCTTAGGTACCATTGTACCCAGGAAGAGAGACCAGAGATAGGAGTAGGTTGCAATAGCTTGTGTGGTCTTTGAGTTTTGTTTTTGGAAAGATATTGTTAAAGAAAAAGAAGACAATTACAGTAATGCAATATTTATTGTGAAAACCAACGATTGTACAAAGAACATGTGAAACAACATTATGTCTATGATGATGTGAAGAAAATTAGTTATGATTTATACTATTATTATTTTAGACTTGAGACTGACAGTGTTGTGACGAGCGTTGGCTAATGGTAACGAGTACATAGGCTTATGTGTGTAGTTGTGGTGTGTGTGTGTGTTTGCGCGTTGGTTTGGATTATGGGTGTAATTTGTAAAACAGATGTGACAGTAATAATGGAGTTCACATCAGTGAGGTTAGTTTGAAATGGAACACACGCACGTTTTTGAAAAAAACAATATGAAATTTTGAACAATGAGATCTTTATTAAATAATAAACTGAACATCAGCAAAACATCAAAGCAATTATTAATAAGGTTTGAAAAGCTTGACTTACTATGTTAAATAGTGGATTGAAGGCTGAAAACGTCATTTATAAATTACATCTGAGATAGGGAGGGCGGGTGGGGGAAGTGCTGAAAGTGTGGATGAGAATAAATTTTAAAAAAATGCTGAGTGACAACAGGGAGGTTAAAGGCTGCCCTTTTCGTAGCGTTCATTAATTAATTCCTATTGTTTACATGTGCCAATAATGTTATAAAACTGTACCTAAGGGGACATAATAACGATTGGCTGTAGCTTTCGAACACAGAAAAAATTATTTCAGTATTGCGAAGTGGTTTTGATAGTGTCGAATGTAAACAGAACAATCTCAAAGTGAAAGTGGATGTTTTCCGGAAATTGCGAAGTTAACAAGAATACCGGCAGAAAAGCACGTTTTCCTGCTTAGCACAATACGCTACCGCACTAATCTGGCGTGTCAATATCACTACGTTTTGGACGTGGAAGGTGAGTGATTTCCTTCCGCCCCCAGCTAATTCAAGAAATCACCCCCCTCCTAGGTACACGTGCACTCAAGTTAACCTCTGCTTTGACCTGTGTGCCAAGAGTCAGATGAGAGAGAGAGAGAAAGCGAGAGCGAGAGAGAGAGAGAGAGAGAGAGAGAGAGAGAGAGAGAGAGAGACACACACACACACACATAGACAGAGACAGACATAGAAAGACAGAAGCGGAGAGACTCAGAGGGAGACACAGACAAAGACATACATACAGAGAGAGAGAGAGAGAGAGAGAGAGAGAGAGAGAGAGAGAGAGAGAGAGAGAGAGAGAGAGAGAGAGAGAGAGAGAGAGAGAGAGAGAGAAAAAAATGTAACTGATCTCGTGAGAACGGTTGAGGCCTTGCAAGGTTTTGACGACAACAATAATTATTGTAGTTCTCTAAGACTTTATTTCTGTTTGATTTGTAATATGTTGGGAAGACATATTTATCAATTGATCAACAAAATACAACATAATACAAAACGACACAACATTGTTAAAATCATTATTGGCCAACGTTGAACGTTTACGAAGGCCTCAATCTTCCCGCGCCGTAGACCAGATTAATAGGTGCTTGATTTTGGTATTTTGATTTACATAACATTAAACCTTTCAATGGTCATGGCAACAGCCATATTAATATTATATGATGTATGATTTTATATTTCAGCATATGTGAATTACATGTCATCATACCAAACTGTCATACATTTTTATTCCTACATTATTCTGATTGATCACAACCAAACCTACTATCATTGGACACATCCAAATGCAAGCGCCTGTTTTTGCAACTTGCTTGGATCTCTTGTTTGGCCTGTAGGTAAAATGTACAATGTATTTTCTGATTTGTGCACAAAAGCTTTTCTTTTTCTTCTTTTTTTTAACATAACAATGTTTAATGTCACTGTATGTTTGAAAGACCATGGTCAAATTTGTAAAACAAATGTTAAATTAGAAAATAAATAACATTTTGGTTCATGATTTTTCCTACACCTGTGCTGAAAATAAGACATAAAAATGTTGGTATATAATAATAATAATAATAATAAAGTGTATTTATATTGCGCCTATCCCTTACAAAAAACAAAAATATTTGGCTCTAAGCGCATTACAACATGTGTAGGGACTTGGTACAATCAAGTCTGACAAATACAATAACACAATATACAGTCGGTCTCTTGGGTAAAAATGGGAAAAGCAGCTTCGACATTTAAACACTGCTACTAAAAAATCCTCTAACAATGCATACTGCTTTACAATATAAAATATGCATTTATGTATAAATAGGAATTTGAAAAGGTTCTTATGATAAAAACTAACTAGCGAACGACGAAGAAGAAGTGTAGTATGAATGGTTTGAGTTTGTTGCGGTTAACCCTGCACAGTTCGGCCTGTGATGTTTTTGTTGAACAATTTTGCCGTCACCCCTCCCATAGAGTGACGTATTTCACAACTTCCTGTGTTACACAAACTCAGTGATGACCAATTTTGCCTTCACCCCTCCCATAGGGTGACGGATTTCACAACTTTCTACTGATGAACAATGTTGCCTTCACCCCTCCCATAGGGTGACGAATGTCACAACTTCCTGTGTACACAAACTGATGACGTATTTCACAACAAAATGGCGCTGCCCATGGTCAACCTCGAAACTATCCGTATAGAATGGGGGCCTCCTGGCCCCCATAAAAACTCTCTCTCTGTCTGAGTAGTCATTCTCTGGGCGAGGGCTGGTTGAAAAAAAGAAGCTCGTTTATATTGCTTTTGCCACAACCCTCCTAAAATAAAATTTGATTTGATTTCTCTCTCTCTCTCTAAGTATAATGCAACTAAACAGGTGCTGGATGGTTCATCAATCATTTAAAATGTATGTGCATGTTAAACAAAATATAATAATATGCAGATCTAAATTAAGTTATGTTAAAAATTGACACTATTTATCACTGAAAATTGTACTTAAGATGCAGTATGACAATTTATTTTCAAATGCGTATCTGTATATAGGCTACAGTTATAATGTGTTAAGTTTGCTGAGATAGTTACTTGATTATATTGTTTTTTG
>NC_090256.1:56006723-56096723 GCF_037325665.1 Littorina saxatilis | reverse complement strand
TAACTACGGGCGAGATAGAGAAAGCCATCGCTGAGCATCTGCCTGCTTTCGGACTGTGTGTGCGTGGTGTTTTCTCTCAAATTTTCCTGCACTGTCTCTTCTACCTGCTTCTTCTTCTGTACCTTGCTCTCGGCATTCTGGGCTCGCCGAGACTTACTCTCCGAGATGTTGAACGCGATGTTGTCTTGGATGACACGACCACAACTCGTCGCGGAAACCATGTTGGTGAGAAATTGACTTTACTTGTGCTTCCAAAAGTACATGTTCCTGTCGGCATTACCGGCGTAGTCAACTCTGATTTTGAAACAGATTCTGTGTTACATGCTCAAGAAATGCCAAACAAACGCCTTCAGGTTCACAATCAGTGTTCAGGGTTGAAAAGCAAGCAATCTGCAGTGTCTGACACATCTTCAGAATGGTATGTGTCAGCATGTGCATTCCTGCAGGAAACGACCCCCAACGTAGAAGTCGAATCTAACCTACAACCGTCACAGCAGTCAGCAGAGGAAACGACGGGTTTTCTTCAAGAACACTTTCATCTTTCTTCACAACACGCAGATGCACCATCAGCAACGCATTTCGAATCGAGAGGGCTCGACCTCGCGTCTGAGAAGACACAGAAGTCAGCGAATCACATCCATCCAACAGGATTCAGCTTGTCGCCACAACAGCAAAGCAGTCCAAGGGCTAGGACGCGTACTCGTTCGTCAGTTCGTCAAGCGAGTGAGGACACTGCTGGTGATGATGAAGACTGCAACGCCTGCCAGCAGATGGCGCCCTACGTTGTGATGGCGTCCATTGTTCTGCTCGTGCAGCTCGTGCTGCTGTTGCCGGTGTGGAGCGCCGCGGTGTGGGCGAAGTACGGACAGATGCAGGTTACCTCCCCTGCCTCAGTGTTCCTGCCCACCTACTGCGCCGTCTGCTTTGTCTTCTGGCGAATTCTGAAGGAAGCTGGACGATAAATCTGATTAGAAATGAGGTGGTGATTCCGGACAGAACAATAGGTATGCTGCCTTCAACCAGGCTGGGCTTACGTCGCTTTTTGTTTTGTTTTGCGACAACCTTCGACTTCGGATTCAGTTGCAACTAACTCATTTCCACCATGTGAATGCACATGCCACAAGCTAGCTAGGGTCTGTGACAGGCAGATACTTTGAGCCCAGACCTAGGCGCAGATACAACAATAATTATCATCATCATCATCATCATCATCATCATCATCATCATCATCATCATCATTATCCGTCCCCTGACTGTGACAGCCGATCGTCGGGGGGTTGTGAGGGCAGAAGAGGCAGAAAACCTTCTCCAGATTGTTCTGTTGGGGACCGTCGACAGAAGATGAGGACATTGTTGGACCAGCTCTTCGTTGTCTCCCGCGTCTGCGTCCTCCTTCGACGGTGCCTTGCAGTATGGTTTTGGGGAGGGTGCCATGCCTCGAGCTCGTGACGTGGCCAAACCACGCCAACTTCCGTCGTTTGACGGGTACCAATTGCAAGAGAGGTTCTTCTTTCATATTATCAGAACAGTTTGGGCGGTGCTACCTTCTCATTTTTGTTCTTTTTACGTTTAGTCAAGTTTTGTTTTTTCTTCCTGTGTTCGACTTGTCAGTTGGATTATTTGGCAGTTCTCGTGAGGTCTTCGGACTTACTCCACTGTTTTGGTCGTCAGCGCCATTTGTGGGCATAGGGCGTGTCTGGGGTGGTATCTGGTTCAGTAAGGGAAGGGCATGTCTGCAAATGTGTCATCTTCAAATGTGTGGGAAGCATGCACAGGGGAGGACAGAGGTGCTGCGTTAAACAATGATTTCTCCGACTGAATCATGACACAGTAATAAAAGGAACAAGAAGAGGAGCACGAACCGAGCGATTGTTTTTTATGACGCTGCCGAACGTATACAAATGCTCCCTTCAGGTGCTGTATTAAAGCTGTACACGGCATCTGATATGTGCCTCAGGACTCATTGCAGCTGTCTATCTTCACGGTTAAAGAGCATAAAGAGCATAATTGTAAAGTTATGATGTTGCGCTATATAAATGCTCATTTATTATTATTATTATTATTATTATTATTATTATTATTATTATTAATCAGGTATAGTTCATCAACGTGCGCTGCGTTTTAATTTGTTTAAGGCAAGTACACTTGGTCTTGTGCTTGTCACAGTGTACACACGAAGGGGGTTAAGTCACTAGCAGGTCTGCACATAAGTTGACCTGGGAGATCGGAAAAATCTCCGGTATCTCACAAAATAGACATTCCTAGTTTTTCCCATCCTAGCAGGTATCCTTTTTTAGCTCCGTGGTTAGCGAACTGATGTATGGTTTGTGAAGTCGTAGGTTCGAGCCCTGCCAGGGCGGTTTTTTCTTTGTGTTTTTATTGGTTTAGTTTCATTTTTTAAAACTTGTTTCCTTCTTTAGTTTCCTTTCTTTTATTTTATTTCCCTCTATTCTTCTTTATCCCAAAGCATTTCGGTGATCGAACTCGGATTGCAACAACATTTGAAGCTCCCTAATGTGAGTGTGGCTCCCCCAGAGAGACTGTTGAACATTATTTGTTGCATTGTCCCCTGTACAGAGATATACGATTATTGTCGATTGCTAATTTGCCAGATGATTATAAGTTTATTGATATACTGTATTATTGAAAGGCATCCCACACAATTCCCTAACTGTGAACCAGACTAAGTTTTTAACTGTCCAAGAATTTATTCGACACTGAGACGGGCAGGTTCCGCAAATGAGTCTCTGTATTTAATATATACATGCATTAGATATATAGCCAGTTCTGGTTGGCTAGAATTAAGGTAAACACAATTTTTGTTTTCTTTCACAGACCTCGAACAGCACTCGGGTGTAATGAGTTCTCTACCCTCTTCAACAGCGCTTTGATACTTTCCAACAGAAATAATTATTGTAAAGATTGTCTTCGTCCGTTTCAACAGAAGGTTGTGTCTCAGCTCCCACGCTTGGCTGATTTCTGTCCCTAGCTCAAAGGCCGGTCGGTGACCGAGGCATGTTTTACATGGCCTCACACGCTTCCCGCCTGTGTTGATTTCATGGATGATTGGACTTTTCCTGCGCTTTGTTCCTGCGCAGTCGTGCTGCAATGGATCCCCTCTCACTGCAAGTGCAACATAACCCGCAGATACTCTGGCAAAGGAGGGCACTACGAAGGACCAGAATGACAGATCAACCACATTCAAAGAAGCCAAGACCATCATCAAGGCCAAGCAACACAAAAAGTGGTTGCAGCAGCACCCACAGTCCCACACTACAACAAAAACGACGCCTTTCACCTGCTCACAAGGTCTGAGCAGGTCCTCATATTCAAGCTGCGGACAGGCCACAACCGAATGAACCACCACTTTTTCACCAAGTTCAGAATTGGCCAGTCAGACCAGTGCCCTTGTCAAACAGGCAGCATGACAACGGAACACCTGCTGCAGACTTGCCCACTACACGATGGCCTCAGGAGCCAGATCTGGGCGGAGGCGACCACGGTGCAAGGGAAGCTCTATGGCAGTCTGGACGACCTACAGCGCACGGCAACATTTGCGCGGAGAACCGGCGTTTCCATCTGAGTGATCGACAAGAAGAAGAAGTTCTGTATGTGCCAGGTGTTTGTATCGTCTTTATTTTTAATTATTTTTTTTCTAAATATGTTGACAAATTGTATGTCTGTGGACCTATGATGGACATAAGATTTATAATGTTCAACACTTCTCTCAAATTAATGTTAACTATTTATATGTATGTGCAGTTGAAATATGTGTCTGCGGCATATAATATATACACATATTAAGTAAATGATGGCATTTAGATTTAACAGATCTATGTAAGACTTTGAGTAAATGTATTTAGAAAAAAATACATAGCTAGCTCAGCACAAAATCAACGAGCACATCAACAATATTTAAACACACTCAGTATTCACTCTTTTCCTTCCTTCTTCTTCTTCTTCTTCGTTCGATATTAAAGGTGCAAACATAAAAGTTAATGCGATGGCGGACAAAATCAAAATACTCATTTGAAAATATTTGTGCAAACAGAAAAGCAAGAAACAGAAAGGGGTACACAAAATAAAAGTAAAAAAATAAACAAGTCGCGTGAAGCGAAATTACTACATTCAGTCAATCTGTCAAACTCACAGAATGAAATAAACAGGCTGCATTCCTTTTTTCATCTAACTTTATAGCTTTGTTCCCCGCAGCCTTGTGCCAAGAAAGCGCTTAACATGTGAATGAATAAGGTGTTTGTGTGTGTGTGGGGGGGGGGGGGGGGGGGCGAGCGGGCGTGCTGCGTCTGGTTAGTGAGTGATTTCTCAGAAAGTCTTGATGTTTTTAGTGCAATTGTGAACTTTTAGTGAATTAGATTTATTTTATGTTTTAAACCGCCTGACACTGCAAAGCAATTTTCCTTGTTTTTATAAGGACATTAAAATCTTTGAGTCTTTTGAATGATGATCTAAACTTGGCCAACAAAATATTGCAACAATTTTCGCACGCTAAGAAAAGCATTAAAACGCAGTTTATTTTAGTTGAACGTTATATGTTCGCAAAGGTAATTATGTCAGCTGTACATTTCATTTATCCGATTGATGGTACTTTGTATAGGCATCCCGTCAAACAAGGTCACCCCTAAAATCGACCTGATAATTACCTTTTCGAACATATAAAGTTCAACTAAAATGAATTGCGTTTTAATGCTTCTCTTAGTGTGCGAAAATTGTTGCAATAATTTTTTGGCCAAGTTTATTTAGCAAAGATAAAGATATTGATGAGCACTGCTTGAGGAAAAACTAGGAAGGTCTATTTTGTGAGATACGGGTGACTGCAAAACACACTGTAGCTACATGTATTTAAAACTTTGCAACGCGAGTGAGTGTGTTCGTTCTCCCTTCAGATATTTTAGGTCAGTCCTTCCCTCGCGTTTCACGTGGGGTTACGTTGTATTACAACAGACAGCCGACAAACTCTGGTTATACGCTAAAGAAGGACTCGGGTTGATATGGCTCCCCTCACCACGTAACCACCCGGCCAGTGCCCTGTGCCTGCGATATCCGACGCCTACAGCTTTGCTTATTTCTGTTCAGAGTTAACATTTTGCTTGTTGAAATTATTTTCTTTAACTGACGCCTATGACAACCTGCAAAACTAATTCCGCAAGACAGTGCCTTCTGTACAGGATGCAGCCAGGCTGTTCATTTTTGATGTGTTCAAGTCAGTGAAGGGTGCTCTTGTCCGGTCACGCAAAATCCAGGACAGATCTGGGCTGAAACATGTACATGATAGTCAGTTACACGGGAATTAAGGTGTTTTTAAAACAGCTGTTATTTTTGTTTGTTTGTTTTTTGCTTGTTACTTATTTATTTTTTTTTTACTGCCGGGGAGGTTTGTGGGTTGTCCAGTGTTCGATGTTTCTCTGAATAGGTCAGACAGATCACGCTGTTTTTGATATGAATTGTCTTTGCGGTGATGGTAAAACTAAATGTGGAACTGCATTCATAACTTCATGCTGGCTGTGTTACCTCAAAATGTGCGTGCGTTCATTGAGTCGTTTGATCTTGGCATCTTTATCTGTGTGTGTGTGTGTGTGTGTGTGTGTGTGTGTGTGTATGTATGTATGTATGTATGTATGTGTGTGTGTGTGTGTGTGTGTGCGAACGTCAATCAACTGCATTCATTCATTCTGTCTGCGTACCTAAAATCTTGTGTGTGTGTGTGTGTGTGTGTGTGTGTGTGGTTCATTGATTCAGTCCAACCGTGTACATTAAAGTGTGTGTGTGTGTGTGTGCGCGTGTGTCAGTCTGTGCGTACACACGGAGTGTGTAAGCTCGCTTGTGCTTCATTGTGCGCGCGTCCGTTTCTGCATGCGTGCGCGATCTCCTCCGCTTGGGCATACGTTGGGTACCAATGGCAATACAGACGTATGGACCATCATTGAGTTGGGTACCCTGTTACTTCTTAAGGTTGCACCAAGGAGATCTTCGTTTATAATTGGTGATGGTGCTTTGATCAATAAATGTCTTAAAACCACTTGACACTTGACTTTGTTGATGTCTTGATCGTTTGGTTGAGAGTTCTCGTAATGTCGTGTGCATGTGCTCATGCTGTTAATTATCCTTAGCGGATTATGACTTTATTCAGTTATTCTGCAGAAAAACAGAAATGCTGGAGAAAAACTGTTTGTTTCTGCAGCATTACTGCATAATGTCATATTTCACGAGAGCAACGTTTTTTTCTGCAGTAAAATTGAAATCAAGAATGCTGCAGTAAAACGGTGATGTTGTTTTACTGCAGAAAAACTGTTTACAGTTTTTCTTCAGCATTTTGGCATTATTCAGTTATTCTGCAGAAAAACAGAAATGCTGGAGAAAAACTGTCTTTTCTGCAGCATTTCTGCATAATGTCATCTTTCGCCGAAGCAACAGGTTTTTCTGGAGCAAAACATTTTACTGCAGTAAAATTGAAATCAAGAATGCTGCAGTAAAACGGTGCTGTTGTTTTACTGCAGAAAACCTGTTTACACTTTTTCTGCAGCATTTTGTACTGGCTTATTATAATGTTGGAGCACGCGAGCCCCCCTCTGTCGAGAGATGGACTCATCCAGAATTACCAATAGTTACAAACTATTATACTATCCCAGGGGGCGACGAATACAAACGCTACTTTACAAGGTCGTTCGTTTTTCTCCAGAAAAACTGTCACACACTATTCTGAAGAAAAAGTTAATCGCAATAATGCTGCAGAAAACCAAGTAAACATTATGCTTCAGAAAAACTGTTTTACTGCAGTAAAAAACGTTGCTTCGGCGAAAGATGACATTATGCAGAAATGCTGCAGAAAAGAGTTTTTTCTCCAGCATTTCGGTTTTTCTCCAGAATAACTGAATAATGTCATAATCCGCCAAGAGCCAGTACAAAATGCTGCAGAAAAAATGTAAACAGGTTTTCTGCAGTAAGACAACAGCACCGTTTTACTGCAGCATTCTTGATTTCAATTTTACTGCAGTAAAATGTTTTGCTGCAAAAAAAACCGCTGCTTCGGCGAAAGATGACATTATGCAGAAATGCTGCAGAAAAGAACTGTTTTTCTCCAGCATTTGTCTTTTCTGCAGAATAACTGAATCAAGTCATAATCCGCTTAGGATAGTTATTGGCAACACCAATGCGTCTTAATTGTTTTGACCAACAAAAATTTAGACTGAAACTTTTAAGATCAAAGACTTTCTTTCTTTATTTGGTGTTTAACGTCGTTTTCAACCACGAAGGTTATATCACGACGGGGAAAGGGGGGGAGATGGGATAGAGCCACTTGTTAATTGTTTCTTGTTCACAAAAGAAGATCAAAGACGCCTTTCCTCTGGTAACAAGAAGAGCAAACGCTCGATCGAGTCACTTTCGCAGTTCTGAATATTATATGAGGCATCAGATGGACAGGAAGAAATTGCTATTCACAACACAATGAGTCACGTTCACATAAAATTTGAGCCCGGTCACTTTTATAGTTTCCGAGAAAAGCCCAACGTTAAGTTGTGTGTTGCCGAACAGAAAAGGCTAGTTATCTCCCTTGTTTTTCTGATAACGTTCGTAAAAGGCTACAGATGTAAATACTTTGATGTAAAGAATAATCCTACAAAGTTTCAATCACATCCGATGAACTTTGTCAAAGATATAAAATGTCTAATTTTTCCTTTGACGCTGACCTGTGACCTTGAAAAAGGTCAAAGGTCAACGAAACCATCGTTAAAGTGTAGAGGTCATTGGAGGTCACGACTAAACAAAATATGAGCCCGATCGCTTTGATAGTTTCCGAGAAAAGTTTGTCAAAGATATAAAATGTCTAATTTTTCCTTTGACGCTGACCTGTGACCTTGAAAAAGGTCAAAGGTCAACGAAACCATCGTTAAAGTGTAGAGGTCATTGGAGGTCACGACTAAACAAAATATGAGCCCGATCGCTTTGATAGTTTCCGAGAAAAGTCCAACGTTAAGGTGGTGTCTACGGACGGCCGGCCGGACGGCCGGCTGGCCGGCCAGACGGCCGGCCGGACAGACTAACACTGACCGATTACATAGAGTCACTTTTTCTCAAGTGACTCAAAAACATCTTGTAAATCACCATCAACCCATCCCGGCTTTTATAGTGCAGTGGAACCCGCCTTTTTAAGACCTTTAAACAAAATCTGAGAAATTCAAGTCTTAAAAACGAGGAAGTCTTAAAGTTAAAACAGGGGTACATTTATATTATAAGTTATTGACAAAATGTCTGAGAAAAGAGGGTCTTGAAAGAGAGGGTGTTTTAAATTCTTTCTTTCTTTATTTGGTGTTTAACGTCGTTTTCCACCACGAAGGTTATATCGCGACGGGGAAAGGGGGGGTGAGAAGGGATAGAGCCACTTGTCAATTGTTTCTTGTTCACAAAAGCACTAATCAAAAAATTGCTCCTGGGGCTTGCAACGTAGTACAATATGTTACCTTACTGGGAGAATGCAAGTTTCCAGGACAAAGGACTTAACATTTCTTACATACTGCTTGACTAAAATCTTTACAAAAATTGACTATATTCTATACAAGAAACACTTAACAAGGGTAAAAAGAGAAACAGAATTCGTTAGTCGCCTCTTACTGGGGAGCATCGCCTCTTACTGGGGAGCATCGGGTAAATTCTTCCCCCTAACCCGCGGGGGGGTATCCCCGTAATCTATTCAACAACACTGAGCAACACACATCACACAAACATTCAAAAAAAAAAGAGGCAAGATGTGAAAAAGTATTTATAATTTTATTCTTCAGATAGGTTTTTACACTGTACACTGTCGATTTCAGTGAATACAAATAACTTTCACTGAGAATGTGTATGATTGATTGATGGAGATATTTGTTTCACTTCAGAATCTGCAAGTTACTGGCTAAATTTATATGAGGTTCTATGAGGGAGCAACTGAAAGTGAAAGCATTCATTCCAATAAAATAAAAAGTAAAAAGTAAGAAAACTTACGCCTAACCCCCACTTCCTTCCATGATTTCTTCTTCTTCTGTCTTTCCATCAAAGTATTCTGCCTTTGCACTTATTTTTATAATAGTATTACTCTCTCTCTCACATTCGTCTGCGCGCATGCACACACACAAACGCACACTCTCTCTCTGTCTCACACACACACACACACATGCAAGCACACATACACTCTCTCTCCCACCTCTCTCTCTCTAAAAAAAAAAAAAGAAGAAAAGTTTGATCATTCCTGATCTCTCTCTCTCTTCAACACTACGGTACTTTCCGGGTGACAAGGCGCTTCGTTATCTAAGACGCACCCCCTTCTTTTTAAAAAAAATTGTAATCCAGTCACCCATTGGACGCAGGGGGCCGATAGGGCGCACCAAAATGACCCAGTTTTTGCCATGAGAGGTGGTTCCCCTGTCATATCTGAGAGAGGAAACACTTCCTGCATCAGGGTCAGTGACCGGTCAGTGACCGACTTTAACTGAGTGAAAATATGTGTGCTCTGTGTGTGCGGCCAGATCAAAGGCATTGTGATAGCTGGGTGGCCTTGTTAAAAGACACGACCTTCTTCCCAGGGGTCAATGACCCAGTTTTTGCCATGAGAGGTGGTTCCCCTGTCATATCTGAGAGAGGAAACACTTCCTGCATCGGGGTCAGTGACCGGTCAGTGACCGAGTTTAACAGAGTGGAAATCTGTGTGTGCGGCCAGATCAAAGGCAGGGCAGTACCTAGTAGCTGAAACATGCATTATCACAAGTTGTTACTGGTACTCAAGCGGTCTGTTTGATTTTTTTCGTATTTCATACACGGATTAGGCGCTTCGTTATACAAGACGCAGGGGTCGAACTCGAGGAAAAAAGTCGCGCCTTATGACCCGGAAAGTACGGTATTCCCAAATGAAAAAATAAGGCAATGAACAATCTTCCTTTAAAACTGGCCTACAATAAGATTCCAATGGAGGACACTGAGTTGCTGACTATTACAATCTCTCTGAGAGAAAGGATGGTAAGTACCCCTAACCCACAAGTGTATCGTGCTTTACTTGTATAAGTTTATAACAAACATCATATCTTTTATACAACCACGTCAAAAACTAAATTGTATGAAATTTTAACGATGAACGAACTAAAACTGTGATCAAACACATAGATACATATTGCATGATAAGGTAGAGCAGCACAAAGTTTGAAAGATATTTCAATGCACGTAATAACAGCATCATTGATGGTCAAACAACACAACAAAATCACAGATAATATAGTCAAGTGGTCTGTGTTACTCTACGTCAAATCACATCAATGTGTCAATATTCAACTAGATGCGTGAAATCATCATATATGTGTATGTGTCATCAACTAGATGACAGAGTCCTTCATTTAATTTTCATTTCATGCATTTTCATACTCAATTACTGTAGCAGCAACAAGAGCAGCGCTACCCAGGTGAGTGCATGTTTAGGTGTAATTAGCCACCTGCACTTCTGGCTGAATGCCCAAGGTCTCTTATGTGCCACAGGGGTGACATGGTGTTCGGACATGGATACCGTCTCCGAGTCGTCACATCAAGTTGACCCGAGTCCATCACCGCCTGGATTCAAACCAACTGAGCTACCAGGCTCCCCTGAAAATACTACAGTTCCACTCAGAAAAGGGATCGCGTTGACTGTAACATTTCCAGGGAGAGTGTTGGTAATGAGGTGTCCTCTAACCGGAGGGATTTCGCAATACATGTGCCATAAGATACAGGTATTCGCAGTCTAAACTTCAGCATGGTACAAAATAAACACACAAAGTACAGCCGGTCCATGATACGAGTTCGCAACAAACTTTTGTGGTCAACCGCAGTTCGTCCCTTTTTCTGGACTTTTGAATGCTGATTTCATGCGTCAGTCAGTATTCAAACCAAGTTTCATTTCACTATCTTCCCAAAGTAACAACGTTGTGCAAGGTGTCACTGTGTGTTGAGACTAGTTGAGACTCGTGTGAGCAGTTCTAAAATGTTGAGTAGTTTCTGGCAGTGTGAGCAGCTTTCCAACTAATTTCAAACCTACACTCAGCGTCTCTCTACCTTGAGACGAATTTAAAACAAGTCGCGTAAGGCGAAATTACTACATTTAGTCAAGCTGTGGAACTCACAGAATGAAACTGAACGTAGTCCGCCGCTAGTGCAAAAGGCAGTGAAAGTGACGAGCCTGTTTGGCGCGGTAGCGGTTGCGCTGTGCTTCATAGCACGCTTTACTGTACCTCTGTTTGTTTTAACTTTCTGAGCGTGTTTTTAATCCAAACATATCATATCTATATGTTTTTGGAATCAGGAACCGACAAGGAATAAGATGAAATTGTTTTTAAATCGATTTCGGAAATTTAATTTTGATCATAATTTTTATATTTTTAATTTTCAGAGCTTGTTTTTAATCCAAATCATATTTATGTGTTTTTGGAATCAGAACATGATAAAGAATAAGATGAACGTAAATTTGGATCGTTTTATAAATTTTTTTTTTTTTTACAATTTTCAGATTTTTAATGACCAAAGTCATTAATTAATTTTTAAGCCACCAAGCTGAAATGCAATACCGAAGTCCGGCCTTCGTCGAAGATTGCTTGGCCAAAATTTCAATCAATTTGATTGAAACATGAGGGTGTGACAGTGCCGCCTCAAGTTTTACAAAAAGCCGGATATGACGACATCAAAGACATTTATCGAAAAAATGAAAAAAACGTCCGGGGATATCACTCCCAGGAACTCTCATGTAAAATGTCATAAAGATTGGTCCAGTAGTTTAGTCTGAATCGCTCTACACACACACACGCACAGACAGACACACACACACACATACACCACACCCTCGTCTCGATTCCCCCCTCTACGTTAAAACATTTAGTCAAAACTTGACTAAATGTAAAAAGCACCTCATTAGTACGACGAGCTACAGACAGTTAGTTACACTGCACGCACACTCACCACATGTGATAAATCATAAACAGTGATGAGCTTTATAAAGAGTCAGATATTTTTTGATATTTTCTCGCTTCTTTCATTCTCGTAAAACAAAAATGGCAGAATTAAGTCTCCCTAATTACAGTATGTTCTTCACATAATCATTTGTGACCCTCCACCACGGAATGAGTCGCATGTCACCTCGCGCGGTTCTGCGCTATAGGCTTAATATAAGTCCGGGGGGTGTCTGGTAACAGTGTGAGGGTCACCTTAGTCACAGGCTTATAACTCAAAAAGTTTTCGCTCTTTTATAAAACGGTTTTCACCACTGGATAGAGCATAACAAACTCTTTAGGAAAATGTAAAAATATGAAAATCATGAAAAGGTGACATGCGACTCATTCCGTGGTGGAGGGTCACATTTCATAAATGATTTATGTACACCATTTGTAACATCTGATTGATTTTCAGGATGTTATCACTTTTTTTTATCTGGTTGATGCAACACAAAGAAACAACATTAGGAACAGAAATATGCACAATACATGATAATGATCAGTCAAATTTAAAAGTTTGAATGAAAGCAGGAACAAAGAATGAACTATCACAAAAAAGAAATAAAACACACATGATGAACCAGGTACTCATGCATGTACTTTAACAGAACATTTGCAGTACTGGAGTTTGTTTGTTTGTTTGTTTATTTGTTGCTTAACGTCCAGCCGACTACGCAGAGCCATATCAGGACGAGGAAGGGGGGGATGAAGGGGGCCACTTGTCAAGCGATTCCTGTTTACAAATGCACTAACCCATTACTTGTGTCCCAGCAGGCTTTAGTAAAACTAAATTAATACCTACTGGAAGATTACCAGTTTCCAGTATGTTAAAATAGGCTTAACCTATCTACTGCTGGACTTACATCAGAACACTAACAGATTAAACTATACATGAATCGCGAGACAAGCGGCAAGAGAAGAGATTTTTGGAAAAAATACAGGTGAATGAGCAAGAAGGCAGAAAAAAGAAAAGAATTCATGAAGAAAAAGAGAGCATGACAGGAAAGAGGAACCAAAAATCTACCTAACAGCAAACTAGAAAGCTCCTGCGGTTCCAAAAACAGGAGGGGCCTTTAATTTCATAACCGCAGTGCCCCACTGCGGGATGCAGTACTGGAGTAAGATGCAGCTTAAAACAAATAAATAAACAAACAAAATGATATCCCTTATCCAACATTTTCAAACTGATTAAAAAATTAATGCTTATCCACACAAAAAGTCCAAACTAAAGACAAAAGAATAAAAATACTTGAACTTAAAAGATACCTTCCTTCTTGTAACCTCTCTTTGTAATCACCACACATCTGTTCAGGCTTCTACACTAGATCTACAGTCATGCTTTCACTCAAACAGGTAATAAAACACATGAATAAAATTCTGCAGCCTAGCTGTTCTCTGTGCAGAGTGGAAATGTTTTTTTCTGAACTGATTTGATAATGTCAATCTGAAAATTAAAATTCCCCAAATCTTTTAACTTTACAGCCGTTGTGTTGATTTTGTGTACCGTATTTGACTTTTAAAAAAAAAATTGGGACGAGCCACGTATAGGCCGCGTCACTATATTAGCCGCCGTCGAAAAAAATATAATCAGATCGTGTCAATCAATCAAAACAACCAGGCAAATGAAAGTACGGTATTTGGCGAAATCGGCTCCGAGAATAAACAAGTGAAACAAAGAAGAAAAGTGAAAAAGTTTGAAGAAAAATATCACACACACAATTTGTAACCAACACATACATGTAGTCCCGCCCGGAATAAGCTTTTTTGGGATGATTTACGACTTTTGCGCACATTTCGAGCAGACGAAAACACAACATGGCGGCTCTCGCTCCTCCAACTATCGCGAGACACAAAAAACCGAAATCTCGCACACGCGAGATCCTGATACATCCGGTGTTTCTCTGTACGCTATCTTGTCACGACGACTTGTTGACAAACGAAGATTCGCGAAAGAAAGAGAAAAGCGCCGAGTCTTGATTAGAGAGCTAATAAAGTACCGGTAATCGCTAATCAAGCGAAATGAAAATCCGCGGCGACTTCCATTAGGTGAATGCTATTCAAGTTTAGGTAACGTTTTAGCCGCATCTTTTTATAAGCCGCAATGCAATTTTGGGGGGAAAAAAGTCGCGGCTTGTAGTCCGTCAAATACGGTATGTGTAGGAATAGGGGTGACAGGATGCTCTTAACTATCCCATGTAAAAGGCTGGAAGATATGCAGTGGCTGATGCAATGGGTTACAGTAGAAGGAAGGCACCTTGTCAAGTGCATCACTTACTGAACATCTCAATGCAACCGTTCTTCTTAAATCTTCGTACCATTCTTGTCAATAGCCACATCAAATAAGATTATTTCACCGACATTATTTTGTATCACACATGACTCAAGCAAAAGTTGCATTTTCTCAGCTCCATACTGTCTACACACAGACCTATTTTACTTTTCACAGATCCAAATATTCCTTAGTCTTATGTGGCACTGTACAGCGTCAGTTAACACAGAGAAAAACACTGATAACACTCTCAGTCTCATCTTTACAGTACACAGAATCATTCACTGTAGTCATTGGCAAAGGCGTCACATGCAATTTTCCATCACAGAGAGAAGAGAAAAAAAAGTTGAGTCCATCAGTCTGCCCTCATTAAATCATTGTCTGCGTCACGAAAAGTCTTTCAACTAGTGAATGTAACACTAAAAGTAATTCCTCCTTGTATAAGGGATCATGTTCACTGCTTTATTTCTGCCCAGGCTTTCACATTCCACAACTTTCCAATGTGACATCATTATGCCAAAGACCAACAACCTGGTTGCTTCTTGAGTACAGGGACATTTTTTGGATGAATTAATTTCAGAAGTAACATCTTTGTCCATCTGCTATTCAATCCAGCACAAAAAAGCAACAACAACAAAAACAAAAAAATTCCACTCTGCTCTATGAGCAGCCAGGCTGTTGAATTTGAGCACATGTGTTATACAAGTAGAAGGATGCTCTGAGCCCATGTCAAAGACTGGACAGATCTCTGGAGGCAGACATGATATATATTACACAAGAAGGAATGTGTCTCAAACTAAAGTCTTTCAACAAGTGCATTTCCGCAACATTTGAAGTATCTCGATGTCGAGTTTAGATGTTCTGTTCCCATTTCTACATAGTCTGTTGTACTTCTGTCTGCCTTTCACCGGTCCGAGAGCAGGGTGTTTCCCCCTTGTATCTCATTTAGCATCAGGTTTGATAAGGTGCTCAGTTTTTTCTTCAACATCCGCCACATTAAGGTGCTCGTTCTAAAATTGGCCACATCAAGATATCTCCTTGAATCCACCTGAACATTTTCCAGAGCAATCAACACCATGCCACGTATTGCTCTTCTTTGGTTCAAGCCTTTTTTTCTCTCTTTCAGCACACTGCCTGCAGAAACACTGATGAAATTGCTGAAATGGTGGCGTTCAGAGTCAAGCATAGCCCCATGCCCCAGACGACATAAAGCCCCACAAGGTTTAGCACACTGAGAGACAGAAGTAACACTGTACGGGGAATTTTTGTCCCATTTTATACAGGCCTGTACTTTTGCACAAACATCAACAGGTCTCTTGATTTTTCGCCTCTCCCCTTCTGCCTCTTTGGGGAGCTGTACAAAACAAATTCTTTTTAATTTGAAACAATATATTTTCACACAAATATCCACAGGTCCTTATATCTTCCATCTCCCTTCTTCTGTCTGAAAAGAAAATTTCTTCTTCCGCAAATCGAGTCCTCATGTTTTTCAGGGCAGTCCTTGTTACAAGCCATTTGAAGGGCAGAGACAGCGTACGTAGTCAATTTCTCAGCTAACAATCACGACCGGTAGGTCTTGATGACGTCTCGAATGGCTTGCCGACAGATGGGACACAGCCCCCCCTTGTTCTGCTTGACGGCCACAGCGCAGGTGTAACACATACACATGTGTCCGCATGTGTACAACACACAGTTCACAGGTTTCTCGCAGCATACTGTGCACTCGTCGCGAGGCTCCTCGAAAACCATGTCCATTGCGACCCCCATGGGCGAGGATGGAACCGACGACGGGTGGGGTTTGGGAGGGACAGAGGGGGGGCTGGTGGGAGGGGAGCCTGCACTAGGGTTGGGAACGCTGTAGCTACGCATGACCTGGGGCTGAAGGGGGCCGGAGAGGTTGGCGGGGGACTGTCGGGGCTGGGGCTGAGGGGGTTGGGGGGTGGAGGAGGGAGGGAGGACGACGCTCAGATTGCTGTAACCTGCGCCGCTTGACTGTGACCGCACCAGGTGAGGGGGGACAATGGGCGATGACAAGGATGTGGTGCCTGGGGAAAAAAAGCATCATAATTCATTACTAATACTTGGTTGTAGTAGGCTGTATAGAAAACAAGATGAAAACAGCATATTGTAAGCTTTCAGCTCTTCTGCCATGTTTGAAGACCGAACCATGAGTGTTAAGACAGAAAGATTAAAATATTACACACACACACACTAACCACAGATCCTTCAAGCGCAAGTTATTCTGAAAGCGTGAAGCATATTAGGTAAAGGGAGGCAACTCTACCTTTCTTCACAAACTGGTAGCCATTCAAATGAAATCTAAGGGAAAACATCCTGTCACTGTCAGCCAAGCCACAAAGGTAAAAAAAACCATGAAAAGCTTCAGTTCACTCAACCCATCCCTCCCAAAAAGGCAAATGATCAGCCTGATTCCTGTTCACCTGTCTCATTACTTAATGAAGGCAGAAGTTAATCTGACTACTCTCAGCTCACTGCAGTCCTTGCATGTACCCTCCAGACTGAAAGCAGCTATGCTTTCCAGTACCACAAAGACCCAAATTGCTGACTTACCAATGACCTTGACTTTCTGCACATTTCCATAGACATCAAAGAAAGCCCAAAGGGGAAGCGTCCTGTCCACATGCATGAGTACTGAGATCTTGCCGTTGTTCCGTGAATACAGAACCTCACCTGGAAAAGACAGGCATTGGTTCATTTATTGCATCATTTCAGCATCAGGTTTTGTGGTAATTCTTGGAGCAAAGCGGCTGTTCAAATACAATCAGAAGGATGCGAAGATGGCAGATTATAAGAGAGACAAATGTTCCTACTTATAGCTTCTGCATTTAGCACAAAAATGCAAAGCTGTAAAAAATCTGGAATACATTGTGTTAATTTACAAATGAACAATGAACAATTGGAAAAAAAGGTTGTTTTTGCTCAGTCTCACCCAAGTAATGTTTCTTTCACTATCAAGGAAATGAAATGTGCTAACTCAGAAGTTCACTTCTTTCAAAGGAATTAACTACAAACCTCTGTTATGCCTGGACCAGAATGATCTAAGGTTTGTGAAGTGCATCTCCAATGATGCTTCATTAGAAACACAAACTAGAGCTATACACCAATGCTACTCAATACCAACTGTCCATAATATGTATCTTGCGCTTTCAACTAACAGAAACTAACAGAAACTGAGCATTAGTATTTTGGGAAGTAAAAAAATCTCTTCTGTTTTCCCTGGCTTGTGTGATGAAGCTGGTATGTTAAGCACTCCGGGTCACAATTCAGAATCCTCACTTTAAGGGCCAGCCATGTTCTCTCAGGCTAAGTGCGGTTTAGCAGTACCACCAGAAAATGAAACACAAATCTGGACAAAAAACTTTAAAGACAACCACAGCACCCAAGCCTTACCTTCTCCAGTCACAGCAAAGCTGAGTTCATCCCCAACTTCAGGGTTGCGACAAACGTCCTTGTTCACTACCCAGTACTCAGGCCGGTCAAGCAGCAAGTCCGCATCATCAGGCAAGCTGCTGGCCGTTACGGTCGAAGGGTCACAGGCGGTCAGCCCGAAACCCAGCCCTCCGATGAAAGAGTGGTCCACGCCCAGAACTTGCAAAACAATTTTCTGGTCGGGTGTGACCGGCCGAGAAGTGAAGACGTATCCATTGCAGTAGTCTTCCTGTTTTCGCACGGCCACCGTGCGGTCAGGAGAGACGCAGATGTTGCGTCCGCACAGCGTGTGGAGGTGGAGGGGGGTAAAGTTTGCGCCGGCATGGTACTTGATCATTGGTGCAGAGGAGACAGCTTCGTTCATGGACACCGATGTTGCAAAGGAGAAGAGTTCCTGTTCCACTGAGATGGGTGCTGAGTGCGGTATTGGTATGTCGTTCACTGCTGCGTACACGTTATCTGAAACCAAGTATTTATACAATGAATGATGTTTTCATGGAAAAAAGGTAGGTAAGTCGTTCACTGCTGCATAAACATTATCTGAAACCGAGTATTCACACAATGGGTCATGTTTTCACGGGAACATGTCTGGTAAGTCTGTACACATCTGAAATAAAGAATTTGTGCAATGAGTGATGTTTTTACTGATAATATATAATTATTTCAGAACATGCAGTGTACAAGGTCCACGGATGAATTGTTCAAGGTTTGTCCCTTCTTCACTTAGTTTTAACATTGCCGATTTTCACCATTTAAAATCTTCCCCAACTCTACAAAGTTTTGACTTTGCTCCCTTTTAGTTTTACTGTTTAATAAATCACACACTACTGTACTTCCTTTACTTCTTATTTCCTCAATGAACCTAATACACAGGGGCACTCACAGTCTGTAACTAATCTACAAACACAGAGCAGGCTACAAGATGCTACACAAACACTCAAGGTTGAATCAAGCTCTATGAATCAGAATCTACAAGGCAGCTGCCCATGTAGAAACAACACTTTACCATACAAGATAAACTTTAAATTTCTCTAAACACTCCTATCCAACGCTAGCCAAGCAGACAAATGAAATAACACAGTGAACCACTCAACCAGTTGACAGTCTGCATACAAGGAGCCACAAAAATCCTGTCTTAACCAGTATGATCACTATCAGCACATATTGATTTCTACTAATTAACAATACTGCTGTGTTAAGTTTCTGACCTACTGTCACACTCACAGCTCTCACAACCACATTATATTTATAAATCATTAAATGCTTAGTCTCTGTACAAGGAACAATGAATACATACCAACAGTAACAATTCTAACATTTCCAAGCCTAGCTAACTATCAAAAGCAAATTGTGTTGTGGCACAAATATATGTCTGGAACTGCATTTTTTTTTTAGACAGGACTGATCAGTTTCACAGCCACGCCCTGACACTGCAAGCTTTACTTTGTTTTGATTATATTACACACATTTTCTGTGATGAAGTCAGATACACAAATATCCCACTGGTTTCTGCCGCTGCTGAGAAATAAGCTGAGAAGCCTCCGTGCATGAAAGCAGCAGATTGATTGCTGATGTGTACAGTGGATAAAAAATGTTTTGTACTTAAGGCACAAGTTTTGATCTTGCTTGTGTTCTGAACACTTTTTCAAATAAAATCAAAGCTGAAAAACAAAATTCCAATC
Organism: Littorina saxatilis; assembly: GCF_037325665.1. Taxonomy (NCBI): domain Eukaryota; kingdom Metazoa; phylum Mollusca; class Gastropoda; order Littorinimorpha; family Littorinidae; genus Littorina; species Littorina saxatilis. The sequence goes on along the minus strand of NC_090256.1, from coordinate 56,077,323 downwards.
TGAAAAAACTACGCGTCATCCTAACAGATAACATATTTTACAAAACATAAACACCACTATCTGTCTCATGATGAAGTTTTGCTTCCCTGACCTTTTCATACATAGCACAAACATAGCAACCAAGTCCTTGAGTTAAAATGTTAAGCGTCATGAATGTCAATATTTGTGGCTTGAAGGAGTACCGAAAATGTTCACCTGACCTTTTGACAGGCATTTCAACAACAGAAAATAAATTCCTCACACAACATGTCTGTCACAGTCATGAGTGTCTTCAGATAAAAAGAACAACCCACCTGTCTCTCAGCCTGATGTTTATGAACTAAGGAGAGGCCACACATTGGTGTGATTTCATAGCCTACAATTACAAACATGAACTTCCTGATCCTATGTTGACACTAGCAGTAGCACCCACTGTAAGTATATGGATTAAATCACTGAAGAGAGGTCCTTGCGTACACATGCGATGAGAAAATGTGCATACATAAAAGGTATGTTTTGCGTTCAGTTACCTTTCCGAACCTTACTCTATTTTCAAAATACGACAGATTTTCTTCAAGCTTTCTTTGCATTAAAGGTTTACTTCCAACGCAGTTTTCCAGCTTTGCTTCCTAGTATGACACATTCACTGATATTTAAAAAAAACAAAAACACCTGGGTCATCACAACACCAACTTTTCGTGACAGCGCCTGTGGGGGCAAAAGCAGGATGCTAGTAAAAAGGAAACTAGGAAAGATCCTGGTTCATTGTATCAATCAAAAACTGACACTAATACTAGTCAGAATGAACACAGCACACCGGTAAATTTATGCTACAAATCACGCAGGTAAATTAGCTCTACACACCTGTGTATTCAGGCCAGAATACAACAACAGACAGAAAACTTTGTGCTACACAGCACACAGTAAGGATCCTGTTACTGAGTGTTAGTGCTACACACCAGTGTGTTTTGCATTTCGCAATAAACTGGTCTGTCAGCATTGATTTGTTTTGGGGTCATACATCAAAGCATGACTACACTCAGAACTCTGTCCCTGGCTTACTGTTCTGTGTGACTCTGTAAGAGAGAGAAAGAGAAAGGGGGGGGGGGGGGGGGGGGGGGGGGGGGGGGGGAGAGAGAGAGAGAGAGGGAGAGGTAGAGTGTGTGTGTGTGTGTGCATGGTTTGCGTTTCAATCAATCAATCAATATGAGGCTTATATTATTCCGTGGGTACAGTTCTAAGCGCAGGGATTTAAAAAAAATTTTTTTTATGCAATTTATATCGCGCACATATTCAAGGCGCATTTATTTATTGATGCCGTGTGAGATGGAATTTTTTTACACAATACATCACGCATTCACATCGGCCAGCAGATCGCAGCCATTTCGGCGCATATCCTACTTTTCACGGCCTATTATTCCAAGTCACACGGGTATTTTGGTGGACATTTTTATCTATGCCTATGCAATTTTGCCAGGAAAGACCCTTTTGTCAATCGTGGGATCTTTACCGTGCACACCCCAATGTAGTGTACACGAAGGGACCTCGGTTTTTCGTCTCATCCGAAAGACTAGCACTTGAACCCACCACCTAGGTTAGGAAAGGGGGGAGAAAATTGCTAACGCCCTGACCCAGGGTCAAACTCGCAACCTCTCGCTTCCGAGCGCAAGTGCGTTACCACTCGGCCACCCAGTCATACAACAGGCATGACTGACTTAGAACTCTCTCTTTGGTTCTCAGTGCTTCATACTCATAGGGAGAAAGAGAGCGAGAGAGAGTGAGAGAGATTGAGCGAGAGTGAAAAAAAGAGTGAGAGAGAGTAAAATAGAGAGAGTATGTGTGTAGGTGTACGTGTACGTGTGCGCTTTTAGTTGCCTGTTAGCGTTAATGTTCCTTATTACTTATTCTCTCTCTCCCTCCCTGTGTCTCTGTCTCTTTCTCTATTTGTTTGTTTCTTTGTCTGTTTTTTACTGCGATGAACTGTACTTCCTTATTCCATTTTATGTCATGGTTTTCACAAGGACAGATTGTAAGATGAAGCATCTGCTTATAATCTTTATCCTTGTGTAGTACTAGTAAAGATCAATCTCTCAGTCTGTATGTACATGTGTCAAAGATGACTCACAGTATTTACTCATCCAAGTGATAAAACAGTAACACCGAAATCCACACAGGATCCTAAGGAAAAATAATTCAGGGTACTACAACTTCTGTCCCAAAAAACAAACCCCTAAAAAGCTTTGATAACAATTTCACCGACTCAATTAACATCTGCTCAAAACATCAAAGAGAAGAACAAAATCAACACAAAAGAGAGAAAATCTCAGAAACAGATGATGAAGAAGAAGGAAGAGAAGATGGGGAAGAGCCAATACAACAAGAAATAGCCTAAACATGTACCTCACTTATTTAAAACATTTTTTATTATTGTTTATTTTATGCCGTTTCATGCAAGGAGCGACCATTTTCCTATCTCAGAATATGACCTACACTGGACCACCACTGGCAACCCCCCCCCCCCCCCCCCCCCCCCTAGCCTTGTCCGGCCCTGAGCCACAAATATCAACAAGACATGCCAACAAACATGAAAAAGGGATACAAACATGCAGCAGCAATGCTGATCTACAATCATAAAAATGTAACACATGTTTGTGTGTGTGTTTCAAATGTGTATGTGTGTGCAAGGCGCTTAAAACTATAGTAGGATTTGGGCCATAGACATATTATTATTATTATTATTATTATTAATATTATTATTTACAGACACACAAAATCAACAATGACAACAAACATCACACTCACTTCCATTGGGCTGGGTAAACTCCACACCGACAGTATTCCCGTAGATGTCCAGCATGGCCCACAACGGAGTGCTGGTGTTGACTCCGCTGAAGAAGAGACCTTTCTCTTCTCCGTTCACACCGTAATACACATCCCCTGCCCGTGTGACATAGAAAAACAGCAAAATATTGTTGGTGGTGTATCGTTCGCCCAGTGCCTTTGCCCAGTTGCCAGGTTTGTTAGTTAGATCCGGACAGGCATAGCGTGGGAGGTCTGCTCCGCGTACGGTGGTGGGGTCGATGCTGGTGAAACCGAATCGTAGCACCCCAGACCAACTTGTGTTGGTTTCCACGAAGCGAATGTACACCTGTGAATGTAAATGGTGTGAATTTTTGATCGTCTGTAAATTGTAAAACATTCAAATTTCATATTTCAACAACTGCCAAGTGGTAAGTATTAAAATATAACCTATTTGACTTTTCGAAGTTAAGAATGTGTGAATTCAAGAATGAATCATGCAAACTTTTTGACAGTCTAAAACTAATTCAATTTTTGACAATCTGACAATGTGTTACTTCCAAAACATGTGCACGTAAACTGCTTGAATTTTACAAATCTATGTGTTAATTGCAAAATGTGGGAGCACATACCAACCTGGTACAACAAGAAAACGAAACACAACTGACCAAATACAAAGGACAAACTGCCAAAATAATACCCCCACTCCTTTCTGCCAGCAACTGTTGTGAGACAATCATATTCATATAAGCAGACTGGTATTTTGATGACAAAAAGGGTTGACTTGCTCCATGAGAATACACTGGCTTGACAAGAAGTTTGTGAGTAGCAAACAATAAACGCCAACACATGTTGTCCTGGCTATTAATGAAAATGGATGGTTGCCACAATTTGGCACTGACTCTTTCACCACCCCTCAACCCTCAAAACACTACCTAGCAAAGAAAGGGAGGTGTTATGTCATACCTTTCCAAGACTAACAATTATCACATCAACATGAGCATCCACTTTGCTGAATTTTAAACCTGTTTTCCTGTACATTCACTTATCACATTTCTTTTTTCTGTGCAGTTAATCAATATTTCTGTTGCTGCTGAGCCACCTCTATTCAAAGTTCTTTAAAGCACAAACTTGAATTTAATAAGCTCTCCATACTTCACATATTGCACCTTGAAACTGAAATAACACTGCAAATCCAGTTCACACTACCTTGTTCCACCTCAATTTTCAAAAGTAAAAACTGCTGTCAAGAAGCCAAGAAAACAAAAGAAAAAACCCCTGACATTACCTTTTCCATGATAGCAATGGGTCTGTTGCTGAAGCAGATGCCTTTACAGAAGCTCTCGGCCCGCCTGGACCGGGTCTTGTTGTGGCTGAGCGCGATGTTGTCGCCATGAGTGTCGTGAAACTGCAGCGGCCGGTCAGCTCGTAATGAGTTCAAATCCCCTATCACACCTGGAACAAAGCGCAAAGAACACAGGGAGTTAGCATCATGTCTGAAGTTTGCTCTGAAAAGTCTGGGTAACCTTGTCAGCAGGGTACAAATTGCGACAACAGCAAAACAACAGAATATTCTGTCAATTGTCTGAAGTTTGCTCTGAAACGTCTGTGTAACCTTGTCAGCAGGGTACAAATTGCAACAACAAAACAGAATAAGTGTCATGTCACTACCAACTTGAAACAAACAAACAACCAACCATGTAAACCTTGGAACCTTGCCACCATCTGCATGGTGAGGATTTGGAAATGTAAAGGAGCTTCAAACATTTATCTAAATTTATTACATGCCCCAGGCGTAGTGTGCATCATGGGTTTTGTTTTTCATTTTCTTCTATACATGAGTTCTGATTCTGATGAACCATCATGCAGAATTGTAGAAATCAATTCAGTACTCAATGCAATAAATCATCCTTCCATCTTAAAAACAAAAATACAACTAACATCAACATGGAGACACAATCCTAAACTGACCCTGTGCTTCTTATCTGTCCTATCCAGTCTGCATCTGGATAAAAGCATTTGCCATTTATAACTTACAACCCACACACACTCACACACACAGGAGTACAAGCATCAGACTGTTTGCCACACCAAAAGCTGTTACAGATCTTATCACTGCACAAACAGTATCCTCTCATATTCAACAGTCTCATTTCCCAATTAAGGATCTAATAATGTTGTATCTCCATCAAGCATTACATCATCCACTGCGAGTTTCCCAGCAGGCAGCACTTTCCATTTCACCTGTCTTTTCGGCAGACTTCACTAAAGAAAAAGAGTTAGGTGTTCAAAATAAACAGTAATTTTTACATTTAGTGAAGTTTTGACTAAATGTTTTAACGTAGAGGGGGGAATCGAGACGAGGGTCGTGGTGTATGTGCGTGCGTGTGTGTGTGCGTGTGTGTGTGTGTGTGTCTGTCTGTGTGTGTGTGTAGAGCGATTCAGACTAAACTACTGGACCGATCTTTATGAAATTTGACATGAGAGTTCCTGGGTATGATATCCCCATACGTTTTTTTCATTTTTTTGATAAATGTCTTTGATGACGTCATATCCGGCTTTTCGTGAAAGTTGAGGCGGCACTGTCACGCCCTCATTTTTCAACCAAATTGGTTGAAATTTTGGTCAAGTAATCTTCGACGAAGCCCGGACTTCGGTATTGCATTTCAGCTGGGTGGCTTAAAAATTACTTAATGACTTTGGTCATTAAAAAACTGAAAATTGTAAAAAAAAACATTTTTTTATAAAACGATCCAAATTTACATTCATCTTATGCTCCATCATTTGCTGATTCCAAAAACATATAAATATGTTATATTTGGATTAAAAACAAGCTCTGAAAATTAAATATATAAAAATTAATATGAAAATTAAAATTTCGAAATCAATTTAAAAACACTTTCATCTTATTCCTTGTCGGTTCCTGATTCCAAAAACGTATAGATATGATATGTTTGGATTAAAAACACGCTCAGAAAGTTAAAACGAAGAGAGGTACAGAAAAGCGTGCTATCCTTCTCAGCGCAAGTACTACCCCGCTCTTCTTGTCAATTTCACTGCCTTTGCCGTGAGCGGTGGACTGACGATGCTACGAGTATACGGTCTTGCTGCGTTGCATTGCGTTCAGTTTCATTCTGTGAGTTCGACAGCTACTTGACTAAATGTTGTATTTTCGCCTTACGCGACTTGTTTTTCTTTTTTTTTGGGGGGGGGGGGGGGAGGTAGAGAATTGTGCAGACACATAACCATACATTCAGACAGTCACTCTAAAACAACGTAGCGGACTCTTATGGGGCCGTCACATGCGATTTACCCTGTCACACGGGCGACTGAGTCATGAAAAATGTGCGAACTGAGAGAGGAAAAATGGCGGCCGGCCGACATGTGGTAAAGGTCCGACTTCTAGCAGACGGATCTCTTCGGTCGAGTCTCTCGAACTTTCACAAATATCTTTCGATAGAATTCGTTATTAAACAAGTTATCGGACAGACAGCTGTATGTCACAGTTCTCTGCACATGCGCTCAGCTCTTATTGTTAATTTGCATCGGATTAAAGAACTATATATGGACCAGAAAAGTTTTGAATCGAGAGATGTTTTGCTGAGGCCGGTGTAACAGTCGCGCATGCGCATTGAGCCTCCACAGTCACGAGGCACATGAAAATAAGTAATTAAGACGCGAAAATTACTAATTTTTAGTTTTGGCGCTAGTAAGCTGTCAGGAAGCGAGTCAAAACTGAACATTAGTAATTAACACTTGAAAATTAGTAATTAACACTTGAAAATTAGTAATTTTCTCGACATAATTGCAATTTTCACGTGTTAATGTAAATGAATAATTTTCAGTTTTGGCACTAGTAAGCTGTCATACAGACCCTCTGACTCACTCAGTCTGACAAGAGTTCCCAGTAAAAATGGGTTGAACGCTTTGAGTATGATCAGATTTTCATCTCAACATCAATGATTCACCTGCTACAGATTTCATAACGTCCCGTAAGAGTAATTTAAGACGGTACAGAAAATTGACCCCGTTACCTCCCAACTGCAGCGACAGATGACGAGTGTTCCGTGTTGACCTTGACTGCTGTGACCTTGTCTGTCGCTCCTGACCCCCGATACTAATGAAGTGGTGGAGGTCACACTTGGTGATGGAGAAGCTGTCGAGCATGGAGCGTTCCATTGCAATGTTCAGCACCATCCATGGTTACCCACACACTCCATGGAAAAGTTCTGACACACAGTGTCTGCTGCTGTTGGTGCTAGTACCCATGCTCGAGTCAAGTGGGAAGCAGGAGTCGAAACTTTCAGTCTTCACCACTATTTCACAGTTCGCAGCTCAAACAGAGACCGTAGATTTCTAGACTGTCTCTATAGTCTCAGAACAGGTGTGATGTTTCTCACAAAGCAAACAAGGCTAGGCGGATCGGAGAGATTTCCTACTTCAAAGCAGAATAGCCAAGTGCTGACCACTACAGAACATCGTTCTCATCCTCGCATAGTTTCCCCGAATGTGAATCAAAGGTTAACTCAACTGTATTTCTAAACGCATGAAACGGAGCTGACCCTTATCTAAGGCAAAAAAGACCAACATCTACACAACATTCAATGCTTCCACTTTCAAACTTGGGCTCTGGCACAGGTACATTTCAAAGACAAGTCTTTAATCCCTCTACCTGCACTGACACGAAAAGTGTACCCCTCCACAGGGGGAATCTTTTTGCTTCAATGCTTCTTCATCAATTCTTCAAACAAATTTTAACGACAGTCTTCCAACCCTTTCCACTGATCCAAACTGACATGTTGCTCCTTCAGCTCTAGGCTCTGGCATAAACACATTTCAAAGACCACTCTTCCATCCTTCTCCACTGATCTAAACTGGCACACGCTTCATTCACAGTCGAAACCATCCCCAGCCGCCGTAAACAAACACTTGGAGCTTTGGCACTGGGGGCCTGCAGGCTTCATGAGGGAACTTCAAGGCAATCTTTTACACCGCTGGCTGCACATAAAGCTAGCGGCAGCGTATGATTCTAATTTCAGTTTATCAGCGTAATGAGTTCCTCTGCCCAGGGAAGCACAGATAAAGGCGCATGCAAGGGGCCAAAGGCCACAAGGTACATTCACCGTCAGTTTCTATGGCACCGCTTTTCTTTCAACGGGAGAAACTGGGAACAGTCGCAAATTTAAATCTTGGCATACTGCATACATACATGTGAAAGGTACATGTGCACCCTTTACTGACTGGCATCTTACAAACAGGTATTGGCTTTATCAAAGAAACCCTTTATAAGATGACATGCCATCCAAGTACATGTACACATGGAAGTTGTATTCTGATCTGAGACGCCTAATTACACTCGTATACAAGGTCTTCAGGCTTGTTATCTTACTCGATCATTTTCAGGACCATCTCATTAAGACTCTCAAACTGTACAACTCTCCATTCAAAGCAAGAAAACGCCGGGACATGAGAGGAACAGTTCGAATTACAGAACATTATGCAACGGCGCTAAAAGGGGGACAGAAAATGCCACGCTGATACGAAAAGGCGCAGGAAAACAGGCAGACTAGGTTTCACTCTCCGCGTCTCTTCTCCAGCGCAAAACAATGCATGCTTACTGTGCTATCTGCAATACTGAACACACGGCCATTTTTACGATACCTGTCAGAACCACTAAACGCGGCAGAACTATCGGTGTGTTCACCTCACAGGTAAAACTCCCACAGCAGAAAGAGAAAATAGACCAGTCGGAAACAAAGCTGGCTGCCAACGCTGCAAAGAAGCAGCAGAATACAAGCACACAGAAAATACATGTGTGGAATCACAAACTGTGTTTTGCAGTCTTTGATGGCACCTCCAAATAAGCACACAGAAAATACATGTGTGAAATCATAAATCGTGTTCTTCACGTCTGTAGTGATACTACCGAACAAGGCACATAATTCTGATGAATACACAGCCAGGTTCCTGCTTTTGCCCTTCTCCTAGTCCTATCCCGCTGCTTACGATTATCTCAAACGTCTTTTGGCTTACATCAGTGGAGAGAATCCGACAAGAACAAAGTGCCTTTGAGGCTGAAGAGAGGCTAGAGCTCTCTGGGGGCAAACCACTATGACGTGAACACGTACAAGTAGCCCTGACAGATGCTGACAGTCTGGCCCTACCATCCCCCCTCTCTTCTTGTAGTTCTCTCTCTCTCTCTCTCTCTCTCTCTCTCTCTCTCTCTCTCTCTCGGCCTAAGCATTCTCAGCACACTGCACATCTCTGTCTGCAAATACTATACTGTGCTCACTTCTCAGCTTGAAACAATAAATAAAATATATACACAACTGTGGCAAACTCGGTGGAGGTGGGAAAATACCACTGGAACAAGTACCCCCTTTCTGCATAAACAAATAACCCTCGGTGGCATGCATGCATGCAAAATGTGTGCACCATAAGCCGCTGTGTGTACAATCATGTCAGATCCTGCTTGCTGATGCGCCAAACCTTGCACGGGCGAGTCTTTGTTTTGGAGAACACAGTATACTATTTATGTTATGCTGCTGTTAAACTATAGTCTGGAGAGAAAAAAGCCTGTAAAATATGCCTTACACGCATATTGCACGGGTGAAGATCTTTGTCTGGGGAATCCGGTATGCGAAGATGCAGTTTAAACAAAGACATGTCTGGAGAAAAGTTACTTGTAAACTATCTCACACGCATTTCATCGTATGACAGTAGTCATGATCACATCTATTGGATAAAGAACACTGCATTTAATACCCATAATCACAGCAGTTACTGTTTGAGATTAGATTGTTTTGCCAATCCCATTTTTCAAGGTGAAGACTGACTGCACTAGATATCCATGCATCATGCCTATTATAGTGCCTCAACCGGAAAGCAAAATGCCAGACACTATACATGTATACAGACACAATGACATTTCTCGGTTCATAATTAGCAAGCAATGAAACCTCTCAAACAAAACTTCACTCTATCCACTTGCAGACAATCCGTTAGGCAAAACCTCCTGAAAAAACAACAACACTGATTTGTCCAAAACGAGAGTGACGGATTACATGCCAAAATTTCTACTCGCTCAGACACTGACATGCTACAAAAAACAAATTCACCTTTCGGCTTATAATTACTTAACATTTATGGAGCCGCTCAGGCTCAAACAGCAATTCACTTCATCCACTTGAGGACAATCCGTTATGCAAAACCTCCTGAACAAAACAGACAGAACTGAGCGAGAGAGTGAAGCAAAGATGTTCTGGGCTACGCTCAGAAGATCTTTGAGTGGAGCAACCTATGCCAAAACAACTACGCATTAATCTCAGCTCATCGTTAGAAAGCAACGAGGCCTCTCAAACAGCACTTCACTTCACCCACTTGAACACAATCCGTTAGGCCTTTAACACATCCTCAACAACACAGACCGGTAAGTGTTGAAGGAATCTGTGCCAAAACTATTGAACACCCTTTCTGTGCTCCTCTGAGACACGTCAAAAAAACAATCGCATTTCTCAGCTCATCATTAGCAAACAGTGAGGCATCTCAAACAGCACTTCATTGCATCCAATTGAAGACAATCTGTTAGGCTAACAGTAACACATCCTGAACAAAACACACCGGACTCAGTAACAGTTGAAGGAATCTGTGCCAAAAGTATTCCACACCATCTCCGTGCTCCTTACCGATTCGATAAACAACAGTCATTTCTTGGCTCGTAATTAGCATGCAGATAATTAAGAATCTCTGACAGCACTTCACATCATCAACTTGGAGACAATCAGTAAAACCTTCATCCTAACAGACCGGACTAAACAGTGCTGCAACTTGTGTCAGAAAACAACACACTGGCATTCCTCAGCTCATAATTACAGACATCTAAAACTGTGCACTTCACTTCATCCACCTGAAGACAATCCGTTAGGCAAAACCCTCCTCAACGAAACAGATCGGACCGAATCAGAGACACTACAGCTGCAATGGAACCCCTTGACACGCTGCCTGATCGGCCGACAAGATAACGGCTGTTCACTCAACCCTGCTTCCTCCATTCACAGAAGCACGCAGTTTTCAGAGCCAGGTAAAAACTGCAGTGTACACTAATCTGGCAGAGAAGAAGCGGATAAGAAGACGCAGGCTTTGAAGAGAACCTTACGTTTGTTACTACTCCTCCTGCATAAAAACACAGAAAGAAGTGGGCGTTTAGAAGCGCACGTAACCCTAACTACTGAAACAATGGAACAAGCGGCAAGTCGAGGGCATAGCAGCTGGCAGAGATGTCAGGAGACAACAAAGGTGTTGTCTTCAGACAGATAGCACCAACACAGGCAGAAAGCACGGCTATATCTGCGAAAACACCCATCTCTCTCTCCGAGTTCTGCCCAGTCTATCTGAACACCTTCAGTTCCACGAAGCTATGGTGCGCTAACTAGGCCATACAGATACCAACTATCAGCATTGCTTTGAGAACTGCATACGTTTTTTGCATCATTGTACCCATGCAGTCCTGTTAGTATGCCACATGGGATACCCCCAACCCCCCAAAAAAACGACGGCAGATGTGCCAATGAGTGCTAGAGTCTGTCTGTGTGTGTGCACGGTGTGTGTGTGTGTGTGTGCGTGTGTGTGTGTGTCTGTCTGTGCCTGTATATATGTGAGTGTTCGGGGGGGGGGGGGGGGAGAGTTCTGACACTGTGTGTACTTTTAAACATCTTTAAGTCTCTATGTACGTTACTGTTAGTTACAAGACACTAATCAAAGACACCTAGTTCTGCCTAACACTTCCTCCCCTGTGGTCTAGCTGGCCTGCCATACGAGGTACCGGGAATCGTATGGAGGAAGATCCCAGCTGCAGGAACTGGAGAGGGGGCTATAAGAACATGCACAACTCTACAGGGTGCCAGAAAGTGGAGGTGGGTCCTGATAAGAGACAGATAAGATACGAATACCTAACCCCCCCCCACACACACACACACACACACACGTTCTGTCCTCTCCTGAGCCTCATAAACCCTTTCCGTTGGGGTCAGTGCCAGTACACCAACTTTCCTGTCAATCAAGAAGAAAAATACATGTGTGTTGTAACACAAGGAGAAACTAATGGATATGGATGAAGCCTCAAGGCCATGTACCGTTCACAGAAGAACACTCGCAAAAAGGACTACCTTTTGGGTTCTTTGTTTGTGTGTTTGTTGGGAGGAAAGGTCTGTTGTCTAGTCTAAATTAAAGTGATACATTTCATGACAGGACCAGCCAAATGTCCCTGCATTGCGGGGGCCCTTTGGTGACAGGAGTAAAGATGCCCTTTCCTCAGATCAGAGGTTTTCTCTCATCAGACTGGCCCCACATGACAGGTAGCATTGCACAGTGTTGCCGTTCTGCCTTTGAACATAAACTATCCTGAAAGCAAGCTTTGTTTCTCTCCATTATTATAACTTACATTGTTGCTTTATTATATTTTAAAATTGCCCTATCCTTCCCAATATAAGTTGTTCAGTAACACATTATGCACACTTTATCTCTCACACATACAGCCTGGTAATGGTACACACACACACACACACACAGGCTGGCACGATGCCCGGCCATGGCTTTTAAGGAAAACAGACAGCTAGTGTGTAGAAGTGTGAAGACAGATCTGCCCATCTCACACCCACTCTCCCACCTATTGCAAATTTTACCCAAAATAGCTACCCCAGGCAGCCAAGGATGATGAAAACAACATTTCGCCATGTGCACAAATCATTGGGAAAATGCTACAAGGATGAACAAGGTTTCAAATAAAATCCAGTGATTTATTGTCTTCCACAAATGAACTCAAAGATGGACTACAATGGGCTTTGAATACACCCAGTGTTTAATTGTTTTTTACAAATGAGCAGAAAAACCCCATGATGGACTTCAGCGGCATAATGAAATAAAATCCAGTGATTTATTGCCTTCTATAAATGAACGGCAAAAATAACCCAACGATGGACGTTAAGTGCCTAACAATAAAATCCTGTTATTTATTGTCTTCTAGTTCTATTTCTACAAATGAACAGCAAAAATAGACTTCAGGTTTGGAATAATGTCCAATGATGTATTGTCTTCTACAAACAAACTGCAAGGTTTGTTAAAGGCCAAATGCTACAAAGCTGAACAATGCCAAATACATTTTGAGTTATAAACAACAGTTCCTCCCCTATGCCAGAAATTGCAAAAGAACTGTTACCTATTTAGGCCAAGAAAAAAAATCAAACAATGCCTGAAATCACTTGACTGAATGAATGAAATAAAATACAGCAGGTAATACTTCATAAAATACAGCGAACAATATTTCAATCAAATCTATAGACCTTAGTGTTATGTGTATTTCCTGTTTGATATTTTCACCTGAAACTTAACTGAGAGTAACTAATCTGAAGTCTATCCCCCCCCCCCCCCCCCCCCCCCACACACACTCAGTGATTTTACAACGTCTATTTAATTATAATGCAGAAGTCCAAGGATGGGAGATGTGGGTCATTGCTGCAGGTAGGAAGATATGTTGGGCAATTAAAGACTGCACTGCAAGCTGGTGGACTTTAGGAGTCATTTGCCTACCAGGTGAGTCGAGTGCAACTTCTAGGTATATCATTATATCAAAGATTACTGAAAGGATGTTGATTGCCACTGCAGAAATGTCAAAAGTAAATCTGACTGCTGGATGAACCATCTTTGTGAACTGGACAAAATTAATCTTTCAAGTCTAGACATCAAGGCGGCACCAATACCATTGTTGATGCATCGCATGTAGACTTCAGGTAATGGATTGTTGTATGTCTGGGGAACCTAAGTATTCCTCAAAAATATGTCCAATAACAGGGGTAGCTTAGGTCCATTTTACGTTTAGTACGGGGAATCAAGACAAGGGTGGTGGTGTGTGTGTGTCTGTGTGTGTAGAGCGATTCAGATAAAACTACTTGACTGATTTTCATGAAACTTCACATGAGAGTTCCTGGGTATGATATCCCCAGAACTTTTTTGTCATTTTTCCGATAAATGTCTTTGATGATGTCATATCCGGCTTTTAGTGAAAGTCGAAGCGGAACTGTCACGCCCTTATTTTTTTTACCAAATCGATGGAAATTTTGGCAAAGCAATCTTCGACAAAGGCCGAACTTTGGTATTGCATTTCAGCTCGGAGGCTTAACAATTAATTAATGAGTTTGGTCATTAAAATTCAGAAAACTGTAATTAAAATTTAAAAAAATAGAAATCGATCCAAATATAATTTCAACTTATTTTGCAATATTTCCTGATTCCAAAAACATATAAATATGTTATACAGTGGGAACCCCCCTTTTAAGACGCCCCAATTTAGTGAAAGTCGAAGCGGAACTGTCACGCCCTTATTTTTTTTACCAAATCGATGGAAATTTTGGCAAAGCAATCTTCGACAAAGGCCGAACTTTGGTATTGCATTTCAGCTCGGAGGCTTAACAATTAATTAATGAGTTTGGTCATTAAAATTCAGAAAACTGTAATTAAAATTTTTAATAATAGAAATCGATCCAAATATAATTTCAACTTATTTTGCAATATTTCCTGATTCCAAAAACATATAAATATGTTATACAGTGGGAACCCCCCTTTTAAGACGCCCCAATTTAAGACTCCTCCCTTTTTAAGACCCTCTTTTCTAGGGCTTTCTGTTCATAGCCTTTATAAATTTACTCCCATTTTAAGACATCCTCCTTTATAAGACCTGATTTTTTTCCAGATTTTTAGAGGTCATAAAAGGGAGGTTCCACTGTATTCGGATTACAAATAAGCTCAGAAAATTAAAAATATGAAAATTATAATCTAAGTTGTCAGAAAGTACTGGTGTCACATGACTGATGTGAACCAGTTGATTGGCTAATGGCGATGCGCTTAAATCTGTTAGCGCACTTGGAGTGCGCTAACTTTTCCACAGAGTGTATTCTTACGCCCTTTGCCAAAGCGAGACTGTACTCTCATCCTCAGAATTAATTAATGACATGTACCTTATATTCTTCACTTTACCAAAAAATAACCATAAATTTCCTGCGGCTCAAAGCAGAAGGTTTTTTTCCTGACAGATCGCAGGCGCCTGTGCCACAGTTAAGCTCACTGATCTAAAAATAGAAGCGGCTGTATCTCTTCCACAAATGGTCTGTTCTCGTTTTGACTTGCAAAGATTCTTCTCATATGCCGTGTTAGTGGCATGTAGCTTATTAACCACATTACTAAATGATGAGTTAGTGTAAAATTCCCAGCGGCAAACAGAAAACACAAGTGTTATTCAGATAACGTATCAGCTAGACCAGCATTTGAAAGTCGACTCTGTTATAGTAGCCTACACTGAAATACAACTGCATCAGTTCAGTAAATGAATGGTTTCCGAATTATTATTTCAAGGCATCAACAATCGGAAGCGAAAACGTGTAGGGTTAAGAACGTTCTTACCATGTATAACAATTATTACCAGCCTGCCTCATGCGTGCAGACGAGCAATTGTTGTTTTTGAAATGAGACTGCAGTGCAGTGCCGTGGTTTGATTGCCCTAGCCGCCTAGCAGACGACATAAACCCTGCAGCAAATTAACATGTTAGGCAAATGTGAACAAACAAACGATGGGGACATAAAACGTGTAGGGTTCACAGCATTCTTACGGTTCATATATATAGTACCAGTCTCCCCGATGAGTGAAGATACAACACGAGAAACATACCACATTTACTTTGAAAATGTGCTAACCGTGGCCTTGGCCGGAGTCAATTCAAGGGGCAACACTCTGCACAGTCAATCTGTCGAAGCTCGAAGGTTTCGAATCGTAAATAACTAAGAGCACAGTCCTTTCTCCGAGTTTAAATGAGGTCTCTATGAAAGATCATCACTTTTTAGCTTAACGCTACACTGGAATTTACCAACAGAAATTAAAACAAGAGTTTGCGTGTGACGAAAGCACGACACACTTGAGACAGCCCATTCAAAAGTAGATCTGACACAAACCTGACCACACAGTTACGCCTATCCAAATGCGCGTTGCAAAATGTGCGTTTTGAATCTTCTTTTTTCTCTGGCGGTACTGACATTATCGTTATTGAAACAATCCCAGTGCACCAAGGGATTTATAGAGCAAATCTCGAAAATAATTATTGAACTCAGCGCTATGCGCTTCATTCAATAATGAATTTTCTCGATTTGCTCTATAAATCCCTCAGTGCACTGGGATGTCTCAATAACTTAAATTATTGAGACATCACAGTGCACTAAGCGATTTATAGAGCAAATCGAGATAATGAATTATTGAACGAAACGCAAAACGCTGAGTTCAATAATTATTTTCAAGATTTGCTCTATAAATCTCTTAGCGCACTGTGATTGTTTCAATAACTATATTTCAGTAGCGACAATAGATTAGAACGTTTTACAAGGAACATTTTTCTGCGAGCGTTTGGATCTTGGTTGGTGCTATGATTACATGGTAAGAATGCTTTGAAGACTCCGCGTGTTCTGTTTACATCAAGTTGTCTTGAGATATGCGAAAACCGTTCATTTTAGTACTGAACTGACGCTCAGTGTCGTCTGCTACAAGTACGAGTAGGACAGTCTATCGAATCAGTCGACTTCCAAATGCTCTATGGTCCAGCTCGAAATCAATCTGAAAAAAAAAAAAACCTTCTGCTTTTACCCCCGGAAAATTTTAGGGTCAAGCATCATTGTTTGGTAATATGGAGAGTCGATAAGCTACATGCCACTAACACAGTGGTTGAGAAGAATTTCGCAAGTCGAAGGAAGAGGCACAACCTAACTGTAACACTGGCACACGAAATCTGTCAAAAAACCCACCACTTCTGCTTTTAATCGCGGGAAATTTAGGGTCAAGCATCATTTGGTAATGTGGAGAAGATAAGCTACATGTCACTAACACGAAGGATGTGAAGCATCTTCTGAAATCAAAACTAAGGGGAACAGCCTCGCTGTGGCAAAGGGCGGAAGAATACGCTCTCTGGATGTCATTTTGGCTGAAAAACATTTTCCTACATAAAGGTTCAGAAATAACTCAGCCTTTTAGTACTCTGTAAACAGATTTGTTCACATTTGTCATTCCCATGCTGAATGAGTCTGCCACTGTCATCTATTGGAGAGGACACAGTCTCTTTTCTTTCGAAGGTAAGCAGTTTTATCACAGTGACAGTTGACATAGTTAAGGAACAAAATCATGTATGCAAAGCGTCTTTTGTTTTACTCTCAGCAAAGATAGAACATCGGAAACCAAAAAGATAAAATGCCAGAGACCACAACTTGCATCCTGCTGTTCACTGTCTTATAAATTATCATCTGTAAATATACAACCCATACCAGAAACACAATTGCACACTCTTAGTCTTTGCTCTTTTAGTACCACTACCAAGGACTAATCTCAGCCAATCTGTTTTTAAAGGCCAACTGAAATCATGCTGTAAAGCTCATGTGAGGTGGAGTCAGCCTTTAACTATGCAGCCTGTTGATTCTTTTATAAATGTTGCATCATCTACCAATATTTGTTTTGTTTTCCTTCTACTTGAAGTAGAACTTCTAGACTACCCAGGTGCATGTCTGTACAATTTCAAGCAACACGGACTGGCTGTTTGCAAAATATAGAATTTGTAAAATAAAAATGACTTGATTTCTTCAAATTCAATTCTCAGAGAATATCTGAGTACTCGGCAGTAACTAGGACTTGGCGATTGTCTTAACCACCATTCTCAAAGAAATATAACACATGTAGACAACACCAGTTGTAATATATCTGGATGGCAACCTAATTCCCTATAAGTATAATATATAATATTATACAGCCCTGTAGGGCCATGTCAACATAACTGAATCCTTGTGCTTAGCCCCCCCCTCCCCTCCCCAGCCAAAAATATGGTAGGCAGATTGGTTACTTTTTAGACAGTTTCTTTCTTTATTTATTTGGTGTTTAACGTCGTTTTCAACCTATCGCGACGGTTTAGACAGTTTGATGAAATAGGGTAATAATGCCAATTTAACCTGACCCGATTTTTTTTTCTCCACCTAAACACATCCATTGACCCAAACAGGAAATTGTCCAAACTCATGCATTGGTGCATGTGTACTATAAGTACTATACCACCAGCAGTGTCCATGATCCTTACACTATCAAGTTTCAGGACTTCTTCTTCTTCTGGCATTCTGCCTGCCCAACAAAGTGAACCTTTATCAAATTACTGGGAATTCCGGCTTCAAGTTCAAGCACAGCCACCAATGCTTGTGTGTCAGAAAAAAACCACATCCTGGAATATTAACAAAAACAATCAAAGGGAGAGAACCATAGAAAAAACACCTTGACTGGGATGATAAAATAACAGCAATATCTTATTCTTGGGAATAAACAGGTAAAGAACTTCCTCGGAACTACAGAAGAGAGGGGGGACAAAAACCTGCTCAGGGAGTAGGTGTGGACACTTAGGGATAAACGCTAGTTCAATGGTAAGGGCCATGTGTTCGAGTGCTGTCTGTGACACTGTGTCATGATATTAAGTTGTGCATCAGAATTCAGATTATAATAAACAAATTATTTTGTTCACAAACACTGATCAGAACAGCTACAAGCACAAACATTAATCAAATAAATACAAGTTAAAACAGTAGAAACTGAAACTAGGGGTAATAAAGATTTACCAATAGGCAATAACGGACCACAGAGGTTTTTGATGTTCAGATGTTCAGTCCTCTTTAGTTCAGTTCAGTGCCTTGACCAGGAGGGCACTGGAGGCACTATGTACACTAAACCCACTTGGAAATTTACATATTGCACGAGTAGTTTTGATTTCAGGGATTTAATTACCTTTTTTTCCCTGGCAAATACATTGAAATGGCCATAAAAGTTTAAGAAAATTCCAGAATTTCAGAGCATCCATGCTATTGCCTTTCTAATTGAACTTTTTTCATACCAAAAAGATTTAAATTAGACATTTATGCGAAGGAAAGTTCTATGCTCAGTTCGAATAAAAACTCAAAGAAAGATGTATTGGAAACAACCCATACACTCTGACTCAATGGACAGACCCTAGAAGTCACAACATCTAGCAAATATTTAGGAGACACCATCAACAAGAACCTGTCATGGAATGAACATTTAAACTTGTATATATTAACTTAACTGCAAAAAAATGAAACAGATCTCTCAGTTTTTTAAGACGGAACTTCAGAGTGCACCCCCAAAGTGAAAAATGCATCTTGTAAGACTATGATAAGACCAGTCTTAGAATACGCAGCCACAGTACGGGACCCTGTCACAGTAGAAAACGAAAGGGCGCTTGAAAATGTGCAATGCAGTGCGGCTCGTTTTGTCCCTAACAACTGACAGACATCCTGGCGCTGTGACCAACATGGAATGGGCTTCCCTGGAGGAACGGCGTCTCCGTCACTATGCTGTACAAGATCAACAACAACATAGTTCAGATGTCAACAGGAATACCTTCTTCAAACTGGGTGACTCAAGAACTAGAGGCTCCCAGAGAATGTTCCTAAAAGAGAGGATGACACACCCCTCCATATATATATATATATATGCAACACCTTCTTCCCCCCCCCCCCCCCCCCCCATCAGTCAATGGAACCAAAGAGGGTAGAAGCAGCTTTTACCCTCTTTGATGGAACCAACTCCCAACAGCCAACCTGGGTGGGAGTGCCAGGTCCATCCTCCTCGAACACGGATTGAGTGATTAATTGCCACAGAACTGTGTATATAGTTTCAAACTTTTAATGAGCCACCCACATACCTGTTTTAACCAGCTCTACTTCAAACTTCACTCGCTGAACTTAAAACGTCCAATAGGAACCCGGTTCATGACTCGGAAGAAGAAGAATTGAGTCTTAAGAGGCCAACTATCAGTATCAGTATTAGTAAGTTTGGCAGCAGCCCAAATAATAACAAACGCTTTGATGATTTGAAACTTATGGATACCAGTTGGTTTCAGCCATTGCCATTGGTCAACATTAAAGGGAAACAAGAGACTGCCTAAGTAGAAGTAGAACACAAAACATGAAGGTGAAATTGACAAAAAATGTTATGTTCCATAAAAAGACAATCACACTGACCAGTCTAATTTCTTACATGTAACATGTGTCGACATCATGATGAAATGAGTGTTCCACATTTGTTTGACTCAGTAGTCGGGAGTAGCAATGTGTGTAACTAATTCCCAACAAACAGCACTGGTTTAAAAAAAAAACTACATACTGACATGACTCGTATAGTCACGCTATATAAAAAAAAACCCGATGTGCGTGATATCCCTTCAAAAATTACGTTCTGAATAGTTTTGTCTTTGTAATCCTGTCATACAAACAACAAGCATGATACACACATAACTAAGTCTACGTCGCTTTAGCAAATTGGCAAGGCACTGACCAGACACACGAACACTATATATATTGAACAGAAAATAAACATCAACTTGATCAAGATGTACTTACCCCCTCTTGTATGTGACGAACCATTGTTCCCCATTTTTCAAGAGAAAATGATCGTCACAGTCTAGGTAAACATGAACTGATCTTTCTGAAAAAAGGCCTCCTATAAACAGTGAGGTCAGCCGACCATGACAAATTGTCTCCGAAAGTTGATACTACGCGAAAACCGCAAACATTTGCCAGGGGGCGAATTTGCGGCTAAACAGGAAGTAAGGTAACTTTTTCGTCTGAATAGCAAAAACGTATTTACTCATCAAACTATGTCGTTTGTATCACATATTCGGCAGTTGACACGAGAAACGAAATTAAGATTATGAACTACTGAAAAATAATGAGGGTAAAGACTAAACTTACTTTTTCCGTGAGTGTTACCTGGTTTGGTTTTGAGATTTAGCACTATATTAAAAATATGTAGGCTATCAAACCTAAATATAAAATTTATTTTTCTCTTTAAACCTTTTTTTGAAGTAGTGTTTTGCTATAAAATTTATTAAAATTAAATATGGTTGGTTAAATTGAATTTTCTATTTATATCAATATCTTGTAAAGACCACCTTTTCGTAGCAGACAGGGGTGACGACTCTGTACTAAATGCTGTCTGCAACGCTTGGCCACTTGCCCTTCAGTAGATAAAAAGCGGTGGTGTGATGTTTCTGGCCTTTTTCGACTTCATGTGAAAGAACTCTTTCCACGGGTAAATATGAACGATTGCAAAATGGCGACTTTGATAAACGCATTTCTTAAAACTGAAAAGACTGGACTGTTTACGTATGTAAAGTTGCGTCATTCTCAACCACTTGCTGGGAAGGTGATTGTTGTTGCTGACGTTTGTTTGACGTGTTATCGAAGTTGCTGTCACCTATCAGTGAAAGTTTCAAACGTTAAGTTTAAAGTGATAAGATGCAAACGGCTACAGAATTGTTGCATTGGATGTGCACTGCAGGGTGACAGATTTTGAGTCAATTTGAGCCTGCGGTAACCCCTTCATCCACCCCTACCCCACTCCACTACCCCAGTTGAGTTGAACTTGTGTTTTTGTTTTTGTTTTTGGCTCACGTAAGTGTAGCCTATGCGATGATAAACTTTGTCTGTCTGTGCGTGCGTGCGTGCGTGCGTGCGTGTGTGTGTGATAGAAACTTTAACATTTCCGAGTCTATGGATAAAGCTCGCATAAGAAGACTACGTCTCGGTCAAAAGTGTTTGACGTGTGTGATAGAAACTATTTGAAGACGTCACATTATGACGTAAGAGGGTTAGACGTCACGCAAAGGAATTACTGAAAGTCTCGGTCATTGTTATTGTGAGCGGGCCGAGACTAATTGGCAGATCCAGGGTCTCGCTTTCTTGCACAGTTTCACCTATGCTTACTGTGTGTGTGTGTGTGTGTGTGTGTGTGTGTGTGTGTGTGTGTGTGTATGTGTGACGGAGTGATTGAGTTTGTGTTACTGTTTGTCGATTTCTTACGTGAGCCTTGAAGGCTTCGCCTCTTGTTTGTTATTCTATGGACCAGAGATTATAATTGTGCCATCATCTTGATCAATATATGATTGTGAACATGGTAAAAATTAATAGCCAGCTGTCCACATTTTGAAACCAGTAAGTTGGAGTTGGACTGTGAACCTACAGGAAAATAAAAATATTTGGTAAAATTTGGCAACAGATTTGTTTATTTTACTTTTAGGCATTATAGAACTTTCAGCGTCTTTAAAAAAAAAATTGTCTTCAGTTTATACTTAGTTAGATCATAATGGTAACTGTCCTTTTTTTGTAGCTAGGATACCTCTGGCAGCAGACAAGATGGTGCTAATGAGCTGGGGTCAGCTGCTGGCTGTAGCCATCGTGATGCTGGTGCTTTTCATCTCCCTCTACCTGTGGATGAAGGATGTGCCCATGTTCATCGGTAAAACAGGCCTGCAGGGCAAGACCTGCATAGTCACTGGAGCCAATGCAGGTACTGGAGCCAATGATCGGAAGGTCAAATTTGCTACTATTTTTGTTACTTGGGGTTGTAAAGTATCAATTTTATATATATGCACATGGATTTTGTGCAGACAATATTTTTGCAATTCAATAAAAGGGCGACCACCCAGTAAAGTCTTGGTTCAATGATGTTCTGTTTGTGGTTTAGTGGTTAGCAACATTGTAACTGACAAACCTCAAACTGAATTTTAGTGCTTTCCTCTAACTTATTGGAAAAAAATCAATGTTTACCTGTGTCAAGTTTCTTTTTTGGGAGAGTATATACATGTAGCTTATTAGGCCAAAAGAAAACAGTTGTGGTTAAACATGCAGAACGCATCAGAGTCAGAGCAGTTTTGTTTTTTTGTCGCAAATGAGAATATATTTAAACAGTCATTGAGTCAAGACATTCACACAACTATCCTACAGATGATGACACATTCCTTTAATGTTTACAGCCAAACGAAACTTTAAATTATTATAATAATGACAGCTTATAAAACTAAAACGTCTGTGATCGATGCTCTCTGCGCTTTACATATAAAATGATTTAACAATAAACATCCCCTTTGGGACAACCGGCATTCCATGTACACAAATGCACAATGAAGATCATGTACATTCATCAACATTGAAAAATCTATAACAATAACACATGCACACACACCATGTACATACAGCCATATCTTTATAACTTGTGTTTGATATATATATGCAGTTTGTCAGTTCACTTCTCCCTCCAAAATGAGATTACAATTTCCCAACAGGATCAATATATGTCTCCCACACTGTGGGCAAATTGCGTGGGTACGCAAGACTCTTGATGTTTGTAATTGCTTCCTTTTGAGATGCGTGCCAAGACTGTTCTTTACAGCAAACTGTGAACTTAGATTGCAGATTTCGCATTGAGAAACTTGTCTTTGGTTGGTTAGGATGATCACTATGCGCACTCCTTTGAAAAATGAAAACCTGACAGCTAGCTAGCTTGTGTACCAGTAAGGCTAATAGTAGTAATAACTAACTGAAACTGAATTTGTCTTACTTTTTCCATTACAATTGAATCAAACTCAAAAGTACAGTAATCATGATCTGCGAATTAACAGACTGTGCGACTTGCCAAAATGGAACAAAATACTATGTTTTACAATTTTCTAAAGTAATCAAACGCCAAGTTTTCTTGTAAGCTACCTCAGATAAAAAGAACGTTCGTACTCGTCAAGACTATACTTGAAACTCTATGTTGGGTTTTGACAATTGAATATGTGGGGGGCCTGCATGATCAGGTAATTCAGCTTTGCTTACTTTGGCTTTTTCCGTTTAACCTTCCAGGACAATAATTAAAAATTAATTTGTCGCAAAATTTTGCAGTGTATGACTCCTTGC
Organism: Littorina saxatilis; assembly: GCF_037325665.1. Classification (NCBI taxonomy): domain Eukaryota; kingdom Metazoa; phylum Mollusca; class Gastropoda; order Littorinimorpha; family Littorinidae; genus Littorina; species Littorina saxatilis. The sequence continues at coordinate 56,053,731 of NC_090256.1, read as the reverse complement.
AAGAAAGTCCATGAAACTTGGTCATTTTCTTAATCAGTTAATGGATAGACTCCTGAAGTGTGGCTGAAAGTCTAAGGGGATCTGTGCAGGTAAATCACTAAATGTGAGAAGTACCGTACAGTAACGTTAACCCTTGTACGACGTCAGCTGACTTCCTGTATACATGTGTAAAGTGCTCCACAGGTAACAAACCTTTCCACACACAAAAAAGAACAACAACAAAAAACAAACAATGTGTGTGTGGTTTTTAAAAATTTTACATCAAGGGCACACTGTAATTAAGTTGTCAATTGATACAGGTAACGCTTTGAAAACATATTTACTGGCAGCGAAGAGGTAATGGTAAGGCCACACAAAAAAATAGTCTGTTTACGTTATCCCGACCGACCCTATTTTTTCGCGCGACCCTAGACTTTTTTTTGGCATTTGGGAAAAAAAAGAAAAAAAAAAAAAATTGTAAAAAAAGTCTGTTTTTTGGCAAAATAACTTAAAAATATGGTTTTTGGGAGAAAAAAATATTTTTAAAAAAAATCCCGACCTACCGACCCTATTTTTTGAGTCACTTGAGAAAAAGTGACTCTATGTAATCGGTCAGTGTTAGTCTGTCCGTCCGGCCGGCCGTCCATAGACACCACCTTAACGTTGGACTTTTCTCGGAAACTATCAAAGCGATCGGGCTCATATTTTGTTTAGTCGTGACCTCCAATGACCTCTACACTTTAACGATGGTTTCGTTGACCTTTGACCTTTTTCAAGGTCACAGGTCAGCGTCAAAGGAAAAATTAGACATTTTATATCTTTGACAAAGTTCATCGGATGTGATTGAAACTTTGTAGGATTATTCTTTACATCAAAGTATTTACATCTGTAGCCTTTTACGAACGTTATCAGAAAAACAAGGGAGATAACTAGCCTTTTCTGTTCGGCAACACACAACTTAACGTTGGGCTTTTCTCGGAAACTATAAAAGTGACCGGGCTCAAATTTTATGTGAACGTGACTCATTGTGTTGTGAATAGCAATTTCTTCCTGTCCATCTGATGCCTCATATAATATTCAGAACTGCGAAAGTGACTCGATCGAGCGTTTGCTCTTCTTTTTTGCCTATGTTACCGTAAACAGACTTTTTTTTTTGTGCCTAACAATGACCAAAGAAAAATTTTCACATTTATATTTCAAACAATAGCTGGTCTACAGAAGCCCTGCATGAGCATGAATTTGTGATCACTGTGCAAACACATCTAATATCATTTCTGAGTCCTTGTGTGATATTTAGGTCTGATTCAAATCATTCTGCATGTTGACAGATGCAAGGGCAATAAATCCTATGATCTGGTTTTATTTAAAGCCCACTAAAGTATCTGAAAAAGCACAATTTTCTTTCTTTGCACAAAATTAAATAGCACTGTGTAATTTTGTGCACAAAAATGTAAAAAAAAAATTAAAATAGCACTGTGTATACGAATACGAATACTTTATTATCTCATACAGAGAAATTTCAGTGTGGTGCACATTAAAAGACAAAACAAATAACATTCTCAGTCAAGTAGAAAATGCGATTTACACGGAACAAAAATGTTAGCTTTGATCAAAGTGTAATTAAAATACATCAATGAAAATTAATTTCCTCACAAATAATCTTTTGTTGTCACCATTCTTCCAAAGCTGCTTCTTTAATATGAAATTTAGGCTTTGTTGCTTAATAATAACTGATGTGTTTGGGAGTTTCCTTTTTTTACATTTAGTCAAGTTTTGACTACCGTATTTTCCGGGTTACAAGGCGCTACAGCGCTATACCCTTCTTTTACAAAAAAAATGTAATCCAGTCACCCAGGGGGCCGATAGGGCGCACCAAAATTGAACAAGTCGCGTAAGGCGAAATTACTACATTTAGTCAAGCTGTGGAACTCACAGAATGAAACTGAACGCACTGCATTTTTTCACAATGACCGTAGTCCGCCGCTTGTGCATAAAAGTCGTGGTGTTTGTGTGTCTGTCTGTGTGTGTGTGTAGAGCGATTCAGAGTAAACTACTGGACCGATCTTTATGAAATTTGACATGAGAGTTCCTGGGTATGATATCCCCAGACCTTTTTTTCATTTTTTGGATAAATGTCTTTGATGACGTCATATCCGGCTTTTTGTAAAAGTTGAGGCGGCACTGTCACACCCTCATTTTTCAACCAAATTGATCGAAATTTTTGTAAAGCAATCTTCGACGAAGGCCGGACTTCGGTATTGCATTTCAGCTTGGTGGCTTAAAAATTAATTAATGACTTTGGTCATTAAAAATCTAAAAATTGTAATAAATTTTTTTTTATATAAAACGATCCAAATTTATTGTTTCATTTTTGGACTGGCAGAACTAGGCTTTTGTGAGTTTAATTTTTGGAAATGTCTCGTGGTCATCCTTCAGATGTGTATATACACTACCCAATGTCAATTCAAGCTATTTGTTGCTGACAGCGGCAGGTAAATGAATGGCCTATCTGACAGTTTAATTGGTGCTTATTAGCATAAAGAGCCTCACGGCAAAGATCAATCTGCACCAAAACGCACTTGCCTATAATAATCATTTCGTTTGATTGGGGTGTAACGATGGAACCATCATAACCTCAACATATTTATACCTGTTTGAAAACTCCCTCCCTTTTCTCAGATTTTTTTGTTTCTTAAAAGGGGGGTACATGTACCACTGTATCTCATTCTCTGGATTGTTAATTTTCTGCAGGCATTGGCTACTTCACAGCACTAGATTTTGCTAAGAGGGGTGCAAGGGTGATCCTGGCTTGTCGAAACAAGGAGAAAGCAGAAGCAGCCAGAGAGTCCATCGTTCAGGCCACAGGCAACAAGAATGTTGTGGTCAGAGAACTGGACTTGAGTAGCCTGAGTTCTGTTCGTCTGTTCGCCAAGAAAGTCAACGAGGAAGAGGAGAGGGTGGACATCTTGGTCAACAACGCTGGAGTTATCGGTGAGAACTTGTGGTTTGTGTGTGACTGTGAGGGAATGGTTTTGCTGATCTTTTTAACATGATTGTGTGTGTATGTGTGTGTGTGAACTATGATGTGTGTGTGTGTGTGTGTGTGTGAACTATGATGTGTGTGTGTGTGTGTGTGTGTCTCTCTCTCTCTCTCTCTCTCTCTCTCTCTTTCTCTCTCTCTCTCTCTCTCTCTCTCTCTCTCTCTCTCTCTCTTCTACATAACTTCCCCTTAAGCCCTATATTTTATTTTAACGTTTATACGTACCATTGGTGTATTATAAACAATTGATAAGTATTTTTTGCATGACCAGTTTAATTTACGATGTTCAAAAAATGGTTTAAATTTAAAACGTTGCAATGCCTAAAAGATCAATATATACAGTCATGGTTATCAGAATTAAGTGTAAAAGAAACCTGTTTAAATTCTAGATTGAGTAAAGATACATTTACATTCGAAAAATGTTTTTATCATTTTACCCCATAACCCAGCACTTTCTTTTTTACGCTTCAGAACATTAAATTACATATCTTATCCCAATTCACATACAGCAATTTACTTCAGTTTAGTGCTAGAACGCTGAAAACGACGCTCCACCCTGGTAGGGTGGAAGTAACCCTAAAAATAGAACAGTCACATGACAACACCAGGTCAAGGTTACCTCCCAACATGCATTGCGCACGCGTGCTCTCGCCGCCATGTTTTATTCATTCTACTCTTCAGCGACAGCGTCTAAGGATGTGTTTTGGATTACGCTCGAGCTATTCTTTAGCCCACTGCTTTTTGGCAGACTACACCCTTGTCACGTCTGTATCTTAGCTTTCTAGCTGAGATTGGGTGAGATTTTTCCATTTTCTTTCGTTGTAGTTGTTTCTTTGGCCACGAGTTAGTCTTTGTTTACTTTCGTCTGCAAGACTAACGCCAGTATGGCTGACAGTGCGAAGAAGAAACCCAGCTCTAGACAGGTAGCCATTACTGAGTCTCCTGCCAAGAAAGCGGCTAAGAAGCCCAAGGGTTGTAAACCTACAGTTACTGTGTTCTAGCCAGTTTCTCAGAATACTTTCACGGTAGAAATTGACAATCCTAAGAAGTCCGATAATGCCGGCGTTGAAGCAAGAATGCAAGTCAGCGCCGGTTAAGGCTAGCATAGCATCGGAGAAGGAAGATTTGTCAGCAATGTTTGCAACGTTTAGCGATCAAATGAGGTGCATGTTTTCGTCAGAATTGCGCTCGGCGAGCGAACATTTGCTCTCTCTCCAGGCAAGAACGGTGGACGATCGCTCTCGGTCGAGGGTTAAGGCAGCGCCGTCAGCCACTATTACGTCGGCCGACGTTCACGCTGAACAACATTCCGGTGAAGACGGAAAGAGTTTCCCTCACCATGCCTCTACTTCCGGTTTCAGCAGCTCCATTAAAGGTACTGTGACTGTCCCACAGGAAGATACGCACGGGCGTTCCCTACTTCCGCCCGGCACCGGGCAGGAAGCCGTGATAAGACAGGAGACTTGCTCGCATCACGACTTGCAGGGGCCTGTACTTAGATCGGAGGACACGCAAGTTCCGGTTTGCTATACGGATGCAACATCGGTTCAGCGGTCCAAACTTCCGCCACGGGTGCGCGAAGTTGTTGGGAGACAGGAGATCTGCTCGCATCACGACTTGCAGGGGCCTGTACTCTTGACGGAAGACACGCGAATGCCGATTTGCATTAAAGCATCTCTAGCACAGCATTCTTCCCTTCCGCCCAGGGGGCAGGAAGTTGTTGTAAGGCAGGAGACTCGCTCGCATCACGACTTGCAGGGGCCTGTGCTTACAACAGGAGACAAGCAGGTGCCGGTTTGCTCGACGAAAGCATCCCTAGCACAGCTCTCCACACTTCTGCCCAGGGGGCAGGAAGTTCTCTCCAGAGAGGATACGAGTAGAGGGCATGCCTCACGCGGTACCTCTCTTCCGGATGACACTGCCTATGACTTTGACAGTCATTATGGAGGTGATTTTCCGGTAGGCACTTCCGTGCCGGAAGGAGAATCGGAATACGGGGCTTCTCTTTCTGATGAAGATCCCAATTTCCGGCTACCAGACAAGCTTCCCCATGCAGTAGCTTTGGCAGCTCAGGTAGCTTCAAGATACTTTGAGGAAGGAGTGGTGTCAACAACAAGCTTGTCTGAACCACCACCTTCTGCTGTCACAGATTTTCGCTCAACACAGGGAGAAAAACAAACTTTTAAGTTTCGTGAATCTCCCTCAGTGGCGTATGAGATGTCTAAGATTCTGGCTAAGAATTCTCGGTCGGAATATGTGCCTTTGGACACAGTGCCTCTGCTATCAGCGCACAGTCCGGCACCAGAGTTAGCACAGCCGTGGCTAGCTTCCGCACAGCCAACCCCTTATGTCGGGCAAGCTAGCTGTTGCCCATAAGTTCTATTTGAACTCTGTGCCACGCAATCTCTTAGACACTTTTTCTCTACCACGAGCACCACTTCCGGTGACACCGGAGTTAGCGACTCTCAGGAAGGATGGCTACAGTAAGGACAGAGCTGTTCCTTATACAGAATCCGCTCTCGTAGCATTGGAAGAAACAGGGAGATACAACCTAGAGTTAGCTACTCAGGTCCCTCTCCCGTTCTATCGCTACGTCCTTGGAACCGTTTGAGTTTCGACAGGACGCGAGCGAAAAGGATGTGACGACGCTGCTTGCTACTTTGGCCAAAGTTTCAGCCGAACAAATGCGTCTTTCTGCGCATCTTTATGCACACGCGGTGCACACGCGCAGGTCAGCGTTTCTCTCGGGTTCCAGGATCCAAGACAAAGCCACGCTTGAGGCTCTCAAGTTATCCCCGTTCACGGAGGGTGCCTTGTTGGGGCAGCCGTCTCTCGACGCGCTTCACAAGCAAACCCGGGACGATCGGGATTTGGCTATAGCCAAGATAGCGCATCACGGCTTTCCTAAGCCTCAGAGCAAGAGCTTCGGACCGCCTAAACCTTCCGCCTCTTCGGTGAATAGGGGCAGGTCAGCACAAGCCAACTCTTCTTCACAAGGACAGGGAAGAGGCGCGCCTTACCCTAAGAAGAAGCCGTCTTTCGGCAATTAAGGGGGTCGGGACGTGAAGCACACCCCCAATGATGCGACCCCGAACCACTAGCCCATGCAACCACCACGCCTTTGGTCGCAGGCGGCCTGTCATGGTCCCTTGCTCTTTGGTTACTAAAGGTAAACAGTCAGTGGATAGTGGGTATAGTGCGATCGGGGTTCAGACTACTCTGGAAGGAGGGGAAGACTCCCTTAACCAGAGTTCCACCTTTGGGCTGAACAGGCTGATAAAGAAAGCGAGTTCTACTGTAGGCCAGAGCCTTGACACCCTTGAAGTCCTTGTTGAAAGAAGGCTTGCCAGTAAGTCCAGAGCTATTCTGCTCGACCTAGGGCATCCCCTCCACGACGCACTGATGGATCTCCGCATCACACGGAACGCTCGGTTTCTCATGCCTAGGTGTCGAACGGAGCGTTTTCGGCGTTCTTTTCTTCCTGCAGCTGTGAGATATTTTAACAGCAACCGAGCCATTGTCCTGGCCACAGACTATCAGTGATGCCTTTTAAATGTACCTCTTAATGATAGATTTAATTTGGTTTGATGACTGTTTGACCTTTGATCATAACTAGTGCTGTGATAATGAGCTTTAGCACTGTTGTGATGGTGTTGACACTATACTTTGCCCAATTGAGTCTAACTACCTGATGGCTAATCTACTGTGATACCTGTGATAACTGATGATGATTACTGGGATTGGTTTTATGTGTTTGGTTGGTCTCTTCTTTTGGTAGTGCAATAGCGTTAATTATGGATTGTTGTTATCATCATTTACATAAAAACTTATCTGTTAATCCAAACAATGATATACTTACTGTGATGTTCTTAACTACACTTTAACATGGAATGTATGTATGTATGTATGTATGTATTGTATGTATGTATGTATGTAGTTATGTATGTAGGTATGTATGCATGTGTGTTGGTGTGTCGGTGTGTCATGTGTGCAAGTAAAAAGGGTATTGTAGTTGTACATATATTACTTTAGATATTTTTTTTGTTATCATGGGTTTTATGAATTTTCTTTTCTTATTCTTTTATAATTATTAATTAATGACCTATATGTGCTGATGACCAATTTAATTTCCTTTGTTGGATCAATAAAATGTTATGAGTTATGAGTTATGAGTTCAAGTTTCCCGTCAAACCGGAAGCCAAAATGGCAGTACAAACAAAAGTCTTGTCTCCTCCGAACAGATTTCTGAGACAAATCAAGTTCACAATGGAGACACCAGCGTCAGTCAGAGACGCACTCGGGCCGGGGAATCCCTCCTCCCAGGGATGGCAGGTCTCGGTTCAGTTAGAGAGTGGTTTCAGCAGACCGCAGAGCAGTGGCTAAAACCATGGAGCTCACAGGGAGTTCTCATCACTCCCCCTCCCCCAGGGGAGGTTTTGTTCACAGACGCTTCCCTATCAGGCTTGGGTGTTCATCGTTCTCACCACACAGCCTCAGGCACGTGGACAACAGGTTAAGCCCTCTCACACATCAATGTGCTCGAGTTAGAGGCAGCAGCCCACGGTCTCCTGAGCTTTCTATCACTGGTGGCAGGCAAACATGTTCGTCTTCATACGACTGTTGCATCCTACATGAACAAACAGGGCGGTTCCCGCTCTCTAACGCTTTCACTCAGAGCATGCCAAATTCTGAAGTGGTGTCATCAGCATCAGATCACGGTATCAGCAAAATATCTGCCGGGAAAACTGAATGGTTTGGCAGACTCGCTCAGTCAATCCTCGAAAGTACTCCACATGGAGTGGACACTCACCCACCACGCTCTCCAGCGGCTTTGGGTGCAGGCGGACAAACCGATAGTCGATCTTTTTGCAACCCAGTTCTCAAGGAGGCTACCAGTGTTCATATCCCCGTTTCCGGACCCGGAAGCCTGGAAAGTGAATGCACCGGAAGTCGACTGGACACGACGCACAGCTTATGCTTTCCCACCATTCCAACTTCTCGGAAAAGTGCTGAGGAAAGCAGAGTCGGAACAACCATCCCTGATTCTAGTCGCTCCCATGTGGTCGAGTCAGCATTGGTTTCCGGATCTCCTCCGCTTAGCAGAAGGTCCTCCCATTCCTCTAAACCTGGAAAAGGGAGAATTACTGCAACCACGCACTGGCATTCAGCACGAGAACTCACAGTCCCTGCTCCTTCACGCATGGAGACTGTGAGAAGATCCCTGCGTCTGTCGGGTGCCTCGGACGGGACACTGGATTTGGTTCAAAAAGCGCACAGGTCTTCTACGAGCTCAGTGTACGCTTCACATTGGACAGCTTGGGTTAAATGGTGCGCGGAGAATCAGGTCAGTTCTGTATTCCCGCGTTCTATGCAGGTAGCTAATCACTTATCTTGGTTAGCAGCTCAAGGCAGCTCCCCCTCGTCTCTTTGAGTTAGATGTTCTGCTATTTCGGCTACGCTGAGGCAGTTGGGTCACAACATTAACCTCAGCGGTGTTATCGCTAGTGTCCTAAAAGGTGTGTCGATAGGTTTTGCTAGAATCGGAGCCCCAGTTTCTGCTTGGGATCTCTTCCTTATTCTAGAATTCTTAATATCGCAAGATTTTGAACCGTTGCAATCAGCAAGCTTAGTTAATCTTACCCAAAAGACACTTTTGCTTGCTCTTTTGGCCACTGCAAGAAGAGGCAGTGAAATTCATGCCCTCTCAGGCTTATCTAGAGACATAGCTTTTGAAAAAGATGGCTCTATTTCTTTACGTTTTAGGCCGGATTTTCTAGCCAAAAACCAGAAGCCTGATCAAGTTTCCCCAATAATCAGAATTCTTCCTCTTAGCAAAATTCTGGCGCCAGGAGACCCCGATTTGTCTAACTGCCCAGTTCGAGCTCTTAGCAGTTATCTGTCCCGCACGGCTCCTATCAGAGCTAAACAGCAGAAGCTTCTTTTCTTATCTCTGAACACTGCTAGAGACAAAGACATATATCTAAGGTAACTCTTGCTAAATGGGTCTCAACGCTGATCAAACAAGCGTATGAGTGGTGGCGCAAAAGAAAAGGGGGGGGGGCAGTCAGTTCTCCCTCTAACGTCGGCAAGGACGCACGAGGCAAGATCCTGGGCATCCTCCTTAGCTGTGCTAAGATCAGGAAGATTATCTGAGGTCCTCCATTCTGCCTACTGGAGATCGGAGGATGTTTTCATCAACTATTACCTGCACGACATTTCCAGTGCGCGACCGGACGGTACCAAGGCGCTACCAGCGATGGTAGCAGCAGGGCAATTGTTGCCTAGCTCATAGGTGAGCACCCCACCACCTTAATTAGCAATCTGCTATATGTGAATTGGGATAAGATATGTAATTTAATAGAAAATTTTAATAATAAATTTTCATTTGATTAATATACTTACCCAATTCACATACTAAAGTCCCTCCCGCCTACCCCGCTTTAGATCCCCTAAAAATAAAAGGGCGCTTCGAGCGAATGAATAAAACATGGCGCGAGAGCACGCGTGCGCAATGCATGTTGGGAGATAACCTTGACCTGGCGTTGTCATGTGACCGTCAAGGCTGTTCTATTTTTAGGGTTACTTCCCCCCTACCAGGGTGGAGCGTAGTTTTCAGCGTTCTAGCACTAAACTGAAGTAAATTGCTATATGTGAATAGGGTAAGTATATTAATCAAATGAAAATTTATTATTAAAATTTTCGATTAAATAATATTGCCAATTCAAAACGGCAGAATATTAAATATACCATATAACGAAAGAATATGTTATATGAACTCAGAGATGAATTTGAGGAAAAAGTTGTTACCAGTTTATTTTCGGAGAAATTCAAACGCAGTCAAATTTAAACATTTCTTTGAATTAACAAAAAAGCAAAAGTTATTGAACTTGACATATTTTATTAAGCATATCATGAAAGAATTTTGAATATTTTTCATAGTCTTTTATTAAATACAAAATAAAAATAAAAACCATCCTGTTAACACAATTGTGATTATGACTAATCAGTTATTAATCCAGTTTGATTTATTACTGGTTATTAATTACAAAGTGTTGTGTCCCATTATTACGTTTCTTTTTTTGTTGTTTTTATTGCAATTTTTTTTCAAATTCATTTAACCCCTAGTTGTTTTTTTAAATAAATATATTGCCTTGCCTTATCTTGAAAAAAAAATTCTCAGTGTGAACATCTGACAATATAATATACCTCTGTACCTGCAGGCCTCCCAAACCAGACTACAGGGGACGGTCTTGAGGTCAACTTTGCAACCAACCACTTTGGTCCCTTCTTGCTTACTAACTTGCTGCTGGGTAAGAATGTTTGCGGTTACTTTCGTTGCAGACATTTCTGAACACATGCAAGTTCTTTTTTCGTGCAAGTCAACGTTTTACCAAATAATTTTCAGTTCCTATTTTGTCAGCAAATTTGCCACAGGGTAAGTAACTCGGCTTATCACAGTCACAACCACTTGCGCACAGTCCAGATGTGTTGGTGTTGTACTTTTTTTGTGTGTGAATCAATGTGTGTTAACATCTGTGTGTGTTAACATCTGTGTGTGTGTATTGTACATTTTGTTGCATCAAATTGGTCCTGAAACCATCTGTATTTCCGTTTCAGACAAGCTGAAGCAGTCTGCACCTTCCAGGGTCATCAATGTCTCATCTGTAGTGCAAAGTATGGGCAAAATAGATTTCGACAACTTGAGGGCGGAAAAGTCGTTTAGCCAGCACAACATCTACTTTAATTCCAAGCTGGCCAACGTCCTGTTTACAAGAGAATTGGCAAGGCGTCTTGCTGATACAGGTGAAGTTTTGTCTTTTTCTCTGGGAATTTTGGTTGAAAATAGAAGGAAGAGTTATATGATTTTGTGTTTATAGTGCCCCAAGAGTTATGTTCTTATGTTTCGGGCGCAGTGGCCTAGCGGATAAAACATCGGCCTCCTAATCGGAAGGTCGTGAGTTCAAATCAGGGCCGCCTGGTGGGTTAAGGGTGGTGATTTCTGATCTCCCAAGTCAACTTATGTGCAGACCTGCTAGTGCCTTATCCCCCTGCGTGTGTACACGCAAGCACAAGACCAAGTGCGCACAGAAAAGATCTGGTAATCCCTGTCAGAGTTTGGTGGGTTATAGAAACATGAAAATACCAAGCATGCTTCCCCCGAAAGCTGCGTATCGCTGCCTGAATGGTGGGGTAAAAATAGTCATAAACGTACAAGCCCACTCGTGCAAAAACATGAGTGAACGTGGGAATTTCAGCCCATGAACGAAGAAGAAGAAAATGTTCTTATGTAAGAGTGACGTCGTTTAAGAATATTTGTTGGTTTTCTTGTGTGATCTGTGCAACTGACCGGCACGGTTGGCCTAGTGGTAAGGCGTCCGCCCCGTGATCGGGAGGTCGTGGGTTCAAACCCCGGCCGGGTCATACCTAAGACTTTAAAATTGGCAATCTAATGGCTGCTACGCCTGGCGTCTGGCATTATGGGGTTAGTGCTAGGACTGGTTGGTCCGGTGTCAGAATAATGTGACTGGGTGAGACATGAAGCCTGTGCTGCGACTTCTGTCTTGTGTGTGGCGCACGTTATATGTCAAAGCAGCACCGCCCTGATATGGCCCTTCGTGGTCGGCTGGGCGTTAAGAAAACAAACAAACAAAATCTGTGCAACTCCTGACTGTTAGCTGATGTTGGAACAGATTTTTGTTTCTGTTGATAACCGGAATTGTGCAAACTGTAGGAGTAATTGAGAGTGGCAGTAGAGTATTTCCAGAGAACTCCACTAGTCTATACTCTGTTTATTAGTGAAAAGAGAAGGCTTGGTAAGTTGTTCTTGTCATGAGAAAACTGGGACCATCCAGAAGCGACCATTCACTGCAGTTGTCTTGTCATGACAGCGAAACCAGTTTTATAGAAGAAAGCAAATTTCACTGACTGTCTCTTCTTTTTAGGTGTTCTTGTGTGGCAGTGCATTGCATTCCGGTATTGTCTAAGCGTAGCATTTTGTACAGAAGATGTCTTTAAATTTCATGACAGGGATTGCCACTTTCATAGAAAAAACTAATTGCGCAGGGTGTCTTCTCTTTAAGTGTTCTTGTGCCGCAGTGCATTGCATGACAGTTACAGAGGAACCCCTTCTTAAGACCCCCAAAATTAAGACTCCTCCCATTTTAAGATCCTGCAGCTTTCTCAGGTGTTTTGTGCATTAGCCTATGTAAATTTACCTCCATTTTAAGACTCACTTCCTTTTAGGACCTGACTTTCTCAGATTTGTGGAGGTCTTACGAAGGGGGTTTCACTATATTGTCTAGCGTATGATTGCGTACTTCATGCATGCTAAACTTGATCTGTTACATTCCTCTGACAGGTGTGACTGTGTGTGCGTTACACCCTGGGTCTGTGCAGACAGACTTGCTGCACAACATGCCTTTACACATCCGCCTGCCCATGAGAGTGTTCAAGATGTTTCTGAGGGTGAGCTTACTTAGTAGGATGCATGTGTGTGTGTGTGAAAGCGAGCGTGCACGCGCGCTTGTGTGTGTGTGTGTGTGTGTGTGTGTGTGTGTGTGTGTGTGTGTGTGTGTAGGGGGGTTCCACTGTACCTGGGATAAGAGCATTCTTCCAATTGGACTTTTGTCAAATCTACAGCCTCATACCTGCATTAATAATTAATATGTGCAGAACTTGAATTATGGTGTTGATGGAAATTATTTTCGTGACTTATATAAGTGTCAATCAGCGTAATAAATTCAACATAAAAATCTCACTTCACAAAGGAGCTAGGCTGGTGTGTGTGTGATGTTACATCATTAATTTTATTTTGCTCCACATACTATCGTGAGAGTCATTTAAACACGTTTTGTCCGCTGTGTGTGGTGTGTGACACAGTCAGATGGGTGTGTGTTGTGGTATATGAAAACTTGCAGTATGTTTGTGTATCCCAATAATAGGGTATGTGTGTAAGCACTGATAGAAAGACATGACACATGTGCTTGTCCAGTTTTAGTGTGTGAGTGTAGTGTGTCTGTACATGTGTGTGTCTGTTTGTTTGTCTTTCTGTCGGTCTATGTGCATGCATATCACAAATAATCTGTCATAGTATATATTTTCACACTTACCACTGTTTTCATAGACTCCAGAGGAAGGCGCTCAAACTACGCTGTTCTGCGCACTGGCCGATGAAGTGGCTGACAGGTCCGGCAAGTACTTCGCTGAGTGTCGACTGGCTGAGAGACAGGTCAACCCTCTCGCTAACGATCCTAAGGTCTGCAAGAAACTGTGGGATATCAGTTGTCAGCTTACGGGGTTCAAACCTGTCGATGAGACAGCCTTGTAATGCTCAGGGTTTTGAAGGGCTGCAAGATTTTGCGTGATATTTCTTTTCAGTAAGAGCTTTTTGTTCAGCCCCCGTTTCCCAGCTGCGAGAATGCTAGGTTTTGTAAAGCTAGGTAAGGGCATTTCTTATGGGACTGCTTGCCAAGAGGAGGGTTATGATTCAGCGAGCATAGGCGAGCATCTCTCATGGCAGCTACACAGCTGACAAACCCATTGGCTCAGTTCATCGCCAACTTCAGATGACTCTTCAGATGTCAAGCAATTGTATTCAATTCTTGCCTGGTTCGCACAAAATCATGTTCACAAACACCTACTCGCCAAGCAAGTGGATACTATTCCTTGCTTGTTTGAAGGGGGTTTCTGGTATTTTTGTCATTATTTTTATTGCATATTTCCTGTTTTGGGGTTTGTTGTGGTTTTCTTACAAGAGTTATGGGTTGTTCAAGTATTTTTATGTGATTATTTTTATTGTGTTGTCCAATGAGAAAGTTTTTAATTTCATGGTTGTGGTACATAAAGTTTTGTGTGTATAATAATTATGGTTGTGCAGGTGATTTTGTGGTCAGTGAAGCAGTATTTACATTTTGTGAACCTCAGTAGTTCCCTTTTTACGTTGATTGTGATGATTCAGGTGAACAAGATTTACTGTAAAATTTTCCAAAGCTGTTATTAAGTCCCAGGGCCAGTCCCATTCCGACTTGGTTAAATATGCTTGGTGCTTACCAAATGATCAGTTACAATAACAAAAGTATTGAATATACAGTTAGTCAGGAAAAGATTTAGTGAGTAGAAACAGAAGAGAGTGAGTGAGTCCCAATTCGTAAAGCAAGGAGGGAAAGTATTGACAATTACTGTATTCAGATGTCAATCTGTTTGTTTCTTTTGCTTAATGCTGACTTAAAAACAAAAACACTATTTTGTTTGTGAGTTTGGTTGTGTTTTGTTATTTACCATCAGTTCTCAGTCTTAAGTGGATGCTTCCAGAATGAGCCAAAATGACACACAAGAGCTGTTCTGGTGGAACCCAAAATGTTTCCAAAAGCTTAAGATTTCAAAGCGTTTGACCAGGTTTGATCTTTAGTATCACTATCATTTGACTTTTCTTTGAACATATTTTGTGTATGGGGAATGCTGTTAGTTTTTCATACAGAACAGAACGGCTTAACATTGGGTTTTAACTTTTTTCCCAATAGGAAGGTTTCCGCCAGTTATCTCTTTGAGATTTTGGGTGCTTACAGAGTACCGTGCCCCTTGCGGGGGCATCAAACATCGAGGTCACAAGCAGGGTCAAGGGGAAGGTCGGCTGGGCGGACAGGAGACTACAATAGGAAGGTTTCCGCCAGTTATCTCTCTTTGAGGTTTTGGGTGCTTACAGAGTACTGTGCCCCTTGCGGGGGCATCAAACATCGAGGTCACAAGCAGGGTCAAGAGGAAGGTCGGCTGGGCGGACAGGAGACTATTGTTTCCCCACTTGCACTACCAACCTAGTATTTACTCAAGAACCACAATTCTGTTTTTGAGTCACTTGAGAAAAAGTGACTCTATGTAATCGGTCAGTGTTAGTCTGTCCGGCCGGCCGTCCGGCCGGCCGTCCGGCCGGCCGTCCGTAGACACCACCTTAACGTTGGACTTTTCTCGGAAACTATCAAAGCGATCGGGCTCATATTTTGTTTAGTCGTGACCTCCAATGACCTCTACACTTTAACGATGGTTTCGTTGACCTTTGACCTTTTTCAAGGTCACAGGTCAGCGTCAAAGGAAAAATTAGACATTTTATATCTTTGACAAAGTTCATCGGATGTGATTGAAACTTTGTAGGATTATTCTTTACATCAAAGTATTTACATCTGTAGCCTTTTACGAACGTTATCAGAAAAACAAGGGAGATAACTAGCCTTTTCTGTTCGGCAACACACAACTTAACGTTGGGCTTTTCTCGGAAACTATAAAAGTGACCGGGCTCAAATTTTATGTGAACGTGACTCATTGTGTTGTGAATAGCAATTTCTTCCTGTCCATCTGATGCCTCATATAATATTCAGAACTGCGAAAGTGACTCGATCGAGCGTTTGCTCTTCTTGTTTATGCATATTATGACCTTTTTGATAATTCTGTTAGTTTTTTGTTTGTATAACAGAGAAGCTTTGTATGGGGTTATAAGGTTTTCCCATATTGTTTTTCCATTTGCATGTCCAACCTAGTATTTACTCAAGAACCACAGTTTCAATAACAAGTTAATTATGAATATTATTATGACTTTCTGATAAATCTCTGATGTCCCATGAACATTCATACTTTTACTTGATAGATCATTCACTCATAATTCCATATTTGCAAATGACAACCACTGAGAAATATTTTTGTACTTACTAAAACAATTAACTGGCACGGACATTTGGCACAGTTACCTTCTTTTTGTCTTTTTTAATATTAGTTTGATATACTCAGCCCCATGACCAGAGCTGTCATTTGCCTTATTGTGTGAGTGTGTGTGTGTGTGTGTGTGCACACAAGTTAATTTTAGGGAGGTGTTTTTTTCCTGTTTGTTATTTTGGACACATACGTAGGCTGTTCCATAATTATTTAGAATCTCAGAAACGAAAACACAAACCAACAATCTAACCTGGCCATTTTCTAGACCAATCCTTCCCCAGCCGACACCCAACTGGCCATCCTCTCAAACGTTCTCATTCTGGCCTGGGACCACGTGACATCAGCTATACCTGGTATGGCCCTCGTGAAGGCTCGGACAGAGTCTTCAGGGGTCTCTACCCGTGTTTCCGCGGCTATTTCTTGAAATACGAGAACAGGCTGAACTAGCATGGGGAGATGTCAAGTAAATAGGGTGGATGCAACCAGCAGCAGTGCTCCCTTTGGTGCCAAGAAATCCGTTGTCGCAAAGGCAGTATAGACAGGTGCGTTGTCATGTCACAGCAGAAGCCCTCGAATACCTGTGTTTGTGCCAAGCCTCGAATATTTTCGACCATTAATGGTGGACACAGCAGTCAGACGTGACTGCATGCCTGTCCTCAAGAGTCTCAGTGTTTAAATGCCTTGATCTAGCGACGAAAGATGCAAACAATTTTTAGGGCTTCTTGTTATTTGAACTTGGCAGGGGTTGGGTCACCTGGTTAAACACCCGAACAGACGACAGTTGTTTGGTTTTGTCACCACTGACGATATTCCATGTTGATTTGGACAAGCCATTGCTGATTTGTTCAAGTATTGTCAGGCAACACTCTGCCCTACCCCTCTTTTTCCCGTCACTGGGTTCATGTGGTACCCAACCGGCAAATCGCTTTGGGGCCATTAATATTTGTGTAAGATCTTTTCAAATGCAGAGCTTTTAATGCCAAGGGCATATTGCATCTCCCTGATTATAATTAAGTGATCTTCTCTTATTATCTGTTTAACAGCGCCAATGTTTTCGAGGATAACGAATGAAATGAGTAGACCAGGGTGGGTATCATTTTTGAGGCTCCGTCTACCCGGTTTGAAATTGCTGTACCAGTTTTACACCACGGCTCTACAAAGAGCGTTCATCCTAAAACATTTCATCACACTTTCATGCAGATCGGCCTCTTTTAACCCTTATTTTGTAGTTATTGTAAGTTATGGCTCCGAAATCGCGAAATTGAGCTTTATGATGCAATCTCATACATTGCGCGGTGAGTATCTTCCTGAGTCGACCATATGAAAACAAGATAACTCTGGAACTTCATTTTTTGTGTCAAGCCTCACGATAGTCTATTATTTGACGGCATGATTTTGTATTTAACGCCATATTGCCAGGAGCCTGGATTCTAAATAATAATGGAACAGCCCTTGTACAACCATTAAACACGCTTTTCACGGGACATATTGGTCCAGAATTTTGGAAGTACAATGTAGCAAATATCTTTTAAAGGGTATTGCATTTTGTATGTTTGTGTTTTCCTTATTCTGTATTACATTTGTATTCAAATTTGTAAAGTTCTTGTATGACATATGTACTCAGATCTTCATAAACGTCTGACCAACAGTTTTTTACTTTTTATTGATCACTTCCACATAAACTGTTTTGATACTTATGCTGTAATACAATACTTTTGTCCTATTTGACAATCTTAGCAATTCTTTGGGTTTTTTCCTCAGTCAGTTGAATGAAGAATTTCTCCATTTTTCTGCATTCAAAAGTGTATGTTTATGTCTGTTATGCAATCCTGGTTGTGTGTGATTTTGTTCCTCCACAGATAAATTGTTGTCATTTGGGGTACCTAAGATGTGATTGTTGATTTAAGGTTGTGAATTCTTTATGCAAACTGAACTCAGCAGGTACTTCACCTCTTTCAGTGTTTTGCCAGGGTGGATTGTTCTTGCAATGTTTTCACACAACGAATTGTTAGGCATAGAATGATTCAGTGTTAAATTTACTTGGGTTGTGCTGTTACTTTAACACTTTTTATATTCTTACTCATATTTCGGACTTTTTATTAGTATCAATTGATATCCATTGATTTTTGTATGTGCTAATTTAGTTCAAGTGACTGAAAAATCAGGAGTGAAAATTACGAAATTCCATGATGATGTGATCTGACTTGGAGTTTGCATAGGTATTCAAAAAATACCTTGTGTTATGGCAGATTATAACACAATTAATTGCTGGTATATTTTCAGTAATGCCATCTATAGGCTAATGAAGAATCAGAGTACCTGCCATTGTTTGTTTAAGCTAATGACATTTAGACTTTTATTCTGCTCAATATTCAGGCTATTCAGGCTTTTCTGTAATAACTGCAAGATACCGTACTCAAAAAGACTGAAAAAAAAGAAAACTGATGCGAGATGATGCAACAAAATCTTGGTTTGTTATGTGTATGCACACCAAAAAAAACAAGAAAAAGAACAAAATTGATGCAAGAGGCATGACAGAATCTCCATCTTCTAAGATTTATATTTGATGCATCATTTAATCCATCTGAGCAAAGTTCTTGAAGAAGGAGAAAAGGTTTTTAGCCCCTGAAACCTCAACCCTCTTGCCCATTTAAGTGCATAATTTCCCTGCACCCTTCATTCCCTCCCCAACCCCCACCCTGAGCCGTTGCTCCCTCCCCCACCCCCCACCTACCAGCCAGTCCCCCTCTCAGCCCAGCCATCTAGAAAAAAACATATGCTAAGCAATCACTTAACAATTACTCATTGTCTTAGGCAACAATTATTAGTCAGAAAAGCAACAATAATGGAATAAATTGGAGAGCTTTTGTTTATTATAATGGTTGTGATAATTGATGGGTTTTTGGTGATGATTGTTGTTTGCTCAGGCCTGTTGAACTGTGAACAGAGATTTCCGCCTTTTCAATGATAATCATTATTATTTGTACACTTTCTGTACTTGCGGTTGTGCACACTTTGTTATCGAGATACTCATTGTTAATGATTTTGCATTGTTTTCAACACCCCCCGCGGGTTAGGGGGAAGAATTTACCCGATGCTCCCCAGCATGTCGTAAGAGGCGACTAACGGATTCTGTTTCTCTTTTTACCCTTGTTAAGTGTTTCTTGTATAGAATATAGTCAATTTTTGTAAAGATTTTAGTCAAGCAGTATGTCAGAAATGTTAAATCCTTTGTACTGGAAACTTGCATTCTCCCAGTAAGATAATACATTGTACTACGTTGCAAGCCCCTGGAGCAAATTTTTGATTAGTGCTTTTGTGAACAAGAAACAATTGACAAGTGGCTCTATCCCATCTCCCCCCTTTCCCCGTCGCGATATAACCTTTGTGGTTGAAAACGACGTTAAACACCAAATAAAGAAAGACTCATGTTTTTAGCACAAGTGGATTTTTACGTGTGTGACCTTTCTTACCCCGCCATTCAGGCAGTTTACGCCGATTTTCGTGTTTCAATAACCCACCGAACTCTAACATGGATTTCAGGATCTTTTCTGTGCACACTTGGTCGTGTGCTTGCGTGTATATATACACACGAAGGGGGTTAGGTCACTAGGAGGTCTGCACATAAGTTGACCTGGGAGATCGGAAAAATCTCCACTCTTAACCCACCGGGCGGCAGCGACCGGAATTCGAACACCAGTACGACCTCCCAATTAGGAGGCCGAGTCGTCTTACCACCACGCCACTGCGCCCGTCAGAATGGGTGTGTTTTTTTTGGGGGGGGTTGTTATTTTGTGTGAAAGGGAACAGGCAAAAGAATTAATGCAATACAAAAGAAAAAAATGTACATAAGTAAGATGGTTGTGGGTCCATTATTTTGTAAATATTTGAACACAGATTTTTGCAGCGCGCGATCTCTTTCATGCTACGCAAATCCTGCTCAGGTACTCTCTCTTGCATCACAGTATTACAAATATTTAATCACATTTTTATACGCTCACTTTTTCGCCCACTCAAAAATTGTTCCTTTTGAGTGAACTTTGCGTTAAACTAAGCAGTAACCATTACTAATTTTTCACTCTTATGAGCGCAGCTGTTTCACTAAAATGAAATGTCACTCTTTGATATATTTTCATAATACTTTTCTTGCATGCTATTCTTCGTCTTCTTCTTCTGCGTTCATGGGCTGAAACTCCCACATACACTCATATTTTTGCACAAATAGGCCTTTTCAGTCAGAATTTTCTTCCAAATGAACGATGCACCTGTGGCTGTGGTAGATGTATTTGGAGAGAATATTTGCAGTTCCAAGGAATTTTTCCTTAATGGTCTGAGCAATAAAATCTAGTTCAGAATGTCGAAATCCTCTGCAAAGAATAGCTGGTGTGCGTTTCACTTTGTATGACCACAGATACAAATATGTACAGAATAGCAACAATAACCTAGCATGCAGGCGGATGTACCGTTCTGTGCAAGCATGTTGTGTACTGTGTAGTTATCCATGCGAGTGACATTTATGGAGTGACAATCTGATGGATTTTATTCAGTTTTGCAGATACAGTTGGTTTTTATTCAGATAATTACAAATAACAATGCTGCATACAATTAATTAAACAAATGGAGCACAACAAGCTACGCTTATGAGCGTTCTCTTAACAACAATATAATATCTGATCTGCAGTTACAGTTCTGACATTTGTTTGTTTAATTTCTGATGTGATGCTCGAAGCTGATTACGGACTGGTTTGTGTTCATGTTTTCATGTGCCATTTTGAATGAGTGTTGTATATATCATCGCAGTAGAGCTGAAACAGCTTTTTAGCATGATGTAAAAACTGGTTTTATATACCGGGTACATCTTTCACAGACAATAGGTTTAATAAGCAACAAAATTGAGTATTTCTTATGCAGGGTCGGTTTTTACATTTGAAATGTCCTACATGTGCTCACAATCAATTAAGATGTATTTTGATTATTTACCCTTTGCAGTATTCTTAGTCGGTATGAAAATATCACATATGCAATTTTATCACTAAAGAAATGTGAAACATTGATGCAACTTAATTTTGTCTGCATAGTTTGTGATTAAAATAAATGAGACTTCCATTTCTCATGTCTAGCCCATCAATAGTAGGTAACTAAAATGTATTTGAAAGTTCTTACCTCAATCTGCAAACACATGTACCCTTTTCCTGTTTTCATGAAATTTTTACTATTCAGTTTATGCTTTTTGATGGTTGTAGCATCCATTTTAACAATATTTTTCTTTGAAAATACACCCATAGAGCACATTTTACAATTTTCTATCTAATTTAGCTAATACTTTTGCAGTGTTAAAGATAAGTTTACCTTGTGATTTGGTTAGAGGTACTTGAGAATGACTTCATTGTTGTTAAGAAAAAAGCAGTTTGTGTGATCAGTCCAACACAGTGCCGTTTTATTTTGTATGTTTTAAGTGCATCATTTTGTGTTACTTTTTAATGCTGAGACGAGTTGCACAATTATATATTTTCCTGGAGTACAGTTTTCATCAACTAGCCACATGTGCCTTCACACACAAACGTGCAACTTTTGTCTTTGCATACTTAAAAGTAAGAGGGTATATGCTAGATGTCAGTGTCATGCAGTGCAGTGAGCAGAATGTTGAACATTTATGCGAGCCATTAACTAAACAGCATTCTCTCATGTTTATTTAAAGAATTGAATGTAGCACATGATATGATTCTTGCTCTTGACCGTAGCTGAAGGTCAGGTACATGGGATCGCTTAACAGCTAAAAAGGTGTGACTTGGGTGATATTTAGCTTAGCCAACCATTCTGTAGTTATAAAGAGGAGTCTTTTCTTCAGATTGTGCGTGTGGTTTCAATAAGGGGTTATCACATTTTCCAAGCTTAGATATAGGTCTCAGAACCTTGATGTTTACTAGCATATATGTGTAACAAGAGGTTGCTTATTCTACTTTTGAAAAAGATTTTGTGCAAACTACATCCTTTTCTGCACTTGCAGCTGCACCTCGTATCTTACACTTTACATTGAATAGGCATTTAAGTAGCATTTGAAGTATTTTCTTTTGAGTACATGACTGTTTTGGTAACATGGTAACCTTCCTGTAAAAATCGTATTTGACGTTTAATTACCTCAGTAAATGTATGGGTATACTTTTATATGGTTTACCTTCAACCACAAGAAAAATTATGTTTACCTCAAAGCAGTCCTTTCAGGCAAAATATACATTCTCAGCACTGCATGATGTGTTTAAAATAGCCAGTCCAAGGTTAGGATATGAGCAGATGTAGCACTAGTTTCTTGCACTGGCAATGCTAAATTTAGCTCTGCGGCCTTTTGCTATAACAAGGCTTGCATAGCAAATTGGTCTCCTGGAGACGGATGTTTGCCTTTAAGTCCAGCAATACTGGACAGGAGTCAGGCAGAGTGGTGGACACAGAAACTCATGGGCTTTACAAAATGCATCTTTTCCTGTACCACACGTCAAGGTTCAAGCTCTTGTCTTTAAAGATACCTTAATTCGCTTCCATGTAAACGATTATGTAAAACACCACAGATATTTACAGGCTTTTACATAAAAAATACGATCATCCTTCCACATGAACACATACCAACAATCAACAGCCCAAGTGCTTTCTAACCCCCTGCGGGGTTAGGGGGAAGAATTTACCCGATGCTCCCCAGCATGTCGTAAGAGGCGACTAACGGATTCTGTTTCTCCTTTTACCCTTGTTAAGTGTTTCTTGTATAGAATATAGTCAATTTTTGTAAAGATTTTAGTCAAGCAGTATGTAAGAAATGTTAAGTCCTTTGTACTGGAAACTTGCATTCTCCCAGTAAGGTAATACATTGTACTACGTTGCGAGCCCCTGGAGCAAATTTTTGATTAGTGCTTTTGTGAACAAGAAACAATTGACAAGTGGCTCTATCCCATCTCCCCCTTTCCCCGTCGCAATATAACCTTCTGGTTGAAAACGACGTTAAACACCAAATAAAGAAAGAAAAGAAAGCAGAGTGGGACTTTGTTTTGTTGAATTCATTTTGCAGATCGACACACAAAATATTACAAAATAATTAAGCAAGAGTTTCCACTGTGAACAAGAAATATGAAGGCGATTTTGCGTGTGTGTTTAAGTTGAACTAGGATGCTCTGATCCCATGTAAAAGCCTCGTGAGATCTATGGTTATATTCACACAATCGTTTACACGGCAAGGAAGACATCTTTAAAGCAGATTCTTTTTTTTCTCTGCCTCTGCATTCCATGCTAGCAAAAACAAATTTTGTATTTTGTCCTTTTTACATTTAGTCAAGTTTTGACTAAATGTTTTAACATAGAGGGGGAATCGAGACGAGGGTCGTGGTATATGTGTGTGTGTGTGTGTGTGTGTGTGTGTGTGTGTGTGTGTGTGTGTGTGTGTGTAGAGCGATTCAGAGTAAACTACTGGACCAATCTTTATAAAAGTTTACATGAGAGTTCCTGGGTATGATATCCCCAGACATTTTTTTCTTTTTTTTGATAATTGTCTTTGATTACGTCATATCCGGCTTTTTGTAAAAGTTGAGGCGGCACTGTCACACCCTCATTTTTCAATTAAATTGATTGAAATTTTTGTAAAGAAATCTTCGACGAAGGCCGGACTTTGGTATTGCATTTCAGCTTGGTGGTTAAAAAAATTAGTTAATGACTTTGGTCATTAAAACTCTAAAAATTGTAATTAATTTTTTTTTTTATAAAACGATCCAAAATTACGTTCATCTTATTCTTCATCATTGTCTGATTCCAAAAACATATAAATATGTTATATTCGGATTAAACACAAGCTCTGTAAATTAAAAATATAAAAATTATGATCAAAATTAAATTTCCGAAATCGATTTAAAAACAATTTCATCTTATTCCTTGTCGGCTCCTGATTCCAAAAACATATAGATATGATATATTTGGATTAAAAACACGCTCAGAAAGTTATAACGAAGAGAGGTACAGAAAAGCGTGCTATGCAGCACAGCGAAACCACTACCGCGCTAAACATGCTCATCAGTTTCACTGCGTTTTGCACGAGCGGCAAACCACGGTCATTGTGAAAAAATGCCGTGCGTTCAGTTTCATTCTGTGAGTTCCACAGCTTAACTAAATGTAGTAATTTCGCCTTACGCGACTTGTTACATTTAGTCAAGTTTTGACTAAATGTTTTAAGGTAGAGGGGGAATCGAGACGAGGGTCGTGGTGTATGTGCGTGCGTGCGTGTGTGTGTGTGTGTGTCTGTCTGTGTGTGTGTGTAGAGCGATTCAGACTAAACTACTGGACCGATCTTTATGAAATTTGACATGAGAGTTCCTGGGTATGAAATCCCCAGACGTTTTTTTCATTTTTTTTATAAATGTCTTGTATGACGTCATATCCGGCTTTTCGTGAAAGTTGAGGCGGCACTGTCATGCTCTCATTTTTCAACCAAATTGGTTGAAATTTTGGTCAAGTAATCTTCGACGAAGCCCAGACTTCGGTATTGCATTTCAGCTTGGTGGCTTAAAAATTAATTAATGACTTTGGTCATTAAAAATCTGAAAATTGTAAAAAAAAAATAAAAATTTATAAGACGATCCAAATTTACGTTCATCTTATTCTCCATCATTTTCTGATTCCAAAAACATATAAATATGTTATATTTGGATTAAAAACAAGCTCTGAAAATTAAATATATAAAAATTATTATCAAAATTAAATTGTCGAAATCAATTTAAAAACACTTTCATCTTATTCCTTGTCGGTTCCTGATTCCAAAAACATATAGATATGATTAAAAACACGCTCAGAAAGTTAAAACAAAGAGAGGTACAGAAAAGCGTGCTATCCTTCTTAGCGCAACTACTACCCCGCTCTTCTTGTCAATTTCACTGCCTTTGCCATGAGCGGTGGACTGACGATGCTACGAGTATACGGTCTTGCTGAAAAATGGCATTGCGTTCAGTTTCATTCTGTGAGTTCGACAGCTACTTGACTAAATGTTGTATTTTCGCCTTACGCGACTTGTTTTTCTTTATACTTGCAACCATGCCTGACCTCAGGATCTAACAAATTCCAGGTGCCTGTTCACCACCACCACTGGTATTGTAGCAACTAGTGTTTTTTCTTTTTGTTAAATTGTGTCTTAGTAGTTAGTAAGTTATGTGTGAGTACAGTACATTAGGCTTTTGTTTGTGCAATTTTCCAGATGCAGCTTTGTCCATGAGAATGTGGTTTTGCAGGATTTGATGCCATCTTGAAAGAAATTGTGAATTTGTATGCAGAAACCACATCTCTTGCAGTAGTGCAACTGTTTTAATATGTTAAGTTGTTTCAATAAAGCTCTTCAGAAAACAATCTTATTACGAGTTAATGTTGCAATCTTCTATTAATGTCTATCGGTGAGAGTTCGAATCCCCGGCTCGGCAAGGGATTTATTTTCCAGTCTGCTTTGGGTTGACTCTCCTAATTAGTCTCAGAACACCCCGGCGTGCACGCATTTACACGATAAAGATTCCAAGTTCCATGCTGGTGAAAATCTCAGAGCTCAGGTAGCATGAACACGAGCATGCAGGAACACGAAAAACATGTGTTGATCTGTACTGTATCAGTATATGGCAACTCACTTTCCCAAGGGAGAAAGCAACCCAAATTTTCATGAGGGTAACCTGAGAGGACGATGTATTCGATCTTACCTTACCTTTCCTTAGATTACATTACCAAATATGTAATTAAAGGTGGTCGTCTACATTTTTGGTTCTTTACATTTAGTCAAGTTTTGACAGGTAGCGCGCTGGATTTGTATCCAGTTGGCCGCTGTCAGCGTGAGTTCGTCCCCACTGACGTTCGGCGAGAGATTTATTTCTCAGAGTCAACTTTGTGTGCAGACTCTCCTCGGTGTCCGAACACCCCCGTGTTTACACGCAAGCACAAGACCAAGTGCGCACGAAAAAATCCTGTAATCCATGTCAGAGTTCGGTGGGTTATAGAAACACGAAAATACCCAGCATGCTTCCTCCGAAAACGGCGTATGGCTGCCTAAATCAGTAAATGGCGGGGTAAAAAACGGTCATACACGTAAAATTCCACTCGTGCAAAAAACACGAGTGTACGTGGGAGTTTCAGCCCACGAACGCAGAAGAAGAAGAAGTTGTGAACGTTTGAAAAAAGAAAAGCCCGGAAGCAGGGTCACGCAGGGTCATTTTCTGATTCAAAAAGCATAAAATATGTTATATTCGGATTAAAAACAAGCTCTGAAAATTAAAAATATAAAAATTATTATTAAAATAAAATTTCCGAAATCGATTTAAAAACAATTTCATCTTATTCCTTTTGGGTTCCTGATTCCAAAAACATATAGATGTGATATGTTTGGATTAAAAACACGCTCAGAAAGTTAAAAAGAATAGAGATAAAGAAAAGCGTGCTATCCTTCTCAGCGCAACTACTACCCTGCTCTTCTTGTCAATTTCACTGCCTTTGTATCGAGCGGTGGACTGACGATGCTACGAGTATACGCTCTTGCTGTAAAAATGCAGTGAGTTCAGTTTCATTCTGTTAGTTCGACAGCTTGACTAAATGTTGTAATTTCGCCTTACGCGACTTGTTTTCACTTTTTCGTCTGGTAGACACTCGGTTTGATGTGTTTATACATATTCGTGTGTACTTACATGCTTACATACGTGTGTGTGGGTGTGTGTTTGGTTATTCATGAGTAGAATTCTTGTCTAAACTTTTTCACAGAACAACACTATCTCAGATTAAGACTAAGCTGGCGTGAAGGGGCCATTGTTTGTATAACTATTCATGTTAGTTAAAAGTGCTCATATACATGTATGTTTAAAAGGACCCGTGTGCATGATTTGTGTCTTAGTTGAGCTCATAAATACCCCTGAGGAAGGCGCACATGCCAAAATATTAGGATAAACAAAGCTCGTTTATTGTTTTCTTTGCCTTCTCCTCTCAACGTATATATATATGTATAAGAACTGTGTGTGTGTGTGTGTGTGTGTGCGAAGGCCCGCTGATCGCTTGAAGGGACGAGACAGTATAGCGCAGTTGCGTTAAGCCCTTTACAGTAAACACCGGATATGACATCATCAAAGACATCAAAAAACAAGTCGCGTAAGGCGAAATTACTACATTTAGTCAAGCTGTGGAACTCACAGAATGAAACTGAACGCACTGCATTTTTTCACAATGACCGTAGTCCGCCGCTTGTGCAAAACGGAGTGAAACTGACAAGCCTGTTCAGCGCGGTAGTGGTTTCGCTGTGCTGCATAGCACGCTTTTCTGTACCTCTCTTCGTTTTAACTTTCTGAGCGTGTTTTTAATCCAAACATATAATATCTATATGTTTTTGGAATCAGGAATCGACAAGGAATAAGATGAAATTGTTTTTAAATCGATTTCGGAAATTTAATTTTGATCATAATTTTTATATGTTTAATTTTCAGAGCTTGTCTTTAATCCAAATATAACATATTTATATGTTTTTGGAATCAGGATATGATGTAGAATAAGATGAATGTAAATTTGGATCGTTTTATATAAAAAAAAATTATTGCAATTTTCAGATTTTTAATGACCAAAGTCAGTATTTAAATTTTAAGCCTCCAAGCTGAAATTCAATACCAAAGTCCGGCCTTCGTCGAAGATTGCTTGGCCAAAATTTCAATCAATTTGATTGAAAAATGAGGGTGTGACAGTGCCGCCTCAACTTTTACAAAAAGCCGGATATGACGTCATCAAAAGTATTTATCGAAAAAAAGAAAAAAAACGTCCGGGGATATCATTCCCAGGAACTCTCATGTCCAATTTCATAAAGATCGGTCCAGTAGTTTGGTCTGAATCGCTCTACACACACACACGCACAGACAGACAGACAGACACACACACACACACACATACCCGGGAAGAACGGTCTCTTTAAAAGCCTTCCGCATTTGAAATTAGCATAATGTCGCCTTTCTCCAATGAGCTTCAATCTGTAGAGTACACATCTTACGAGACCTCGTGGGTTCGAGTCACCGAGACTAGAATAAGCAGACGAGACTGAATAGAAGCTTTGCAGAAATACTTTTCGAGTGTTTGGTCCTCAGCCTGCTTACATATTACACACAAGGGAAACATGAAACATCTCACCGGGTAGCGACTCTGGTCACGGGTGATTCGAAGAAGAAAAAAGTCGTCTGCTTGTATTGTGGCGAGACACCCAGTCTTCCATTTGTTCAAACGATACGGGTACAAGAGGGAAATTCCCCAAACGTGAACGTGTGCATCTTCTCTTAAGATTTCAAAGACAAGGGAAAATTTCAAAAACTTGCAACATTGGGGAAAAAACGAGAAAAAACACGAACTGTGCATTTATTGCGGTATGTACATTACAGCTTGCACACATAGTGGCAATAAAAGAGAGAATTTCAAAGGAAGAGAAACTTCAAGAAGTTTGACAGCTGGAAATCCGAAATGTGCATCCTCTGCAATCTGTGAGTACATTTTGTTACGTGCGTGATGTAAACAAACTTTAACACTTTCTACCCCACCTATGTTGACCAAGTTTTTTTTAGCCGAGACCACCTGTGCTGAAGCAAGTCACTCAGAATTATAGTAACTGTGTAGTAACTGTGTATCAACACGCTGGAATGCAGGCCTTAGATAGACGTTACAGGAAGCGACTGAAGCTAACAGACTGAGCGGATACATCCGTAGCTGGTCAGATAGAGCCATATGAGTGGGTACGAGTATGTCCGTACCTGGGAGACAATGAGTTAAAGGAAAGAACTATAAAAAAAAATATTAAAAAAATAAGAAGGCATTGTCTTAAAGACTTATCTATTTTTCTTTGCCGGAGATAGCTTTTATGAGACCTGAAACCTGGATCATTTTGTTTTTCATTGCATTGATTAAATGAAGTGCAATGACAATACAGTATTCTTTCCGCTGTTGTTGGGATCATTGCTTCAATACTTTAATAACCAGGTAAAATTAGTATTTCGGTGTTCAGTCAAATGTTAAAGTTTCTACCACAGACATACATACATACATACATACATACATACATACATACATACATACATACATACATACATACATACGCACGCACGCACGCACAGACAGACAAAAGTTCGCATCGCATAGGCTACACTTACGTGAGCCAAAAAACGATCGAAATGTGAATGTGAAAATACCCGATCAATAGTAACAATAATTATCATCTTGTTTCCGAAGAGAAGAAGGACTGGAACCCATGTGGCAGAAGAACCTTTACTTCATCATTAAAGTATATAAAATGCTGTGAAGAACAAAAATAAACGTCAAAACTCTCAAAACTATAAGACGTTGCGGTCACAGAGGGACAACCTTAAACAAAAGACAACAGTGACACTATCAGAATCAACAACAACAAAATGAAAGACAGTGACAACAACAATACGACTCTGTCCATCATCATGAAGAATCCATCTCCCACAAACGGTCCCAGAAAAAGGACCGAGTCCCGAGAAGTGCAGGAAATTCGTGTCGTCATCAAAGACGATGACGACGTCAACGTGGAGTATGAGGATAATGACCACGTCATCTACCGCGTCCATGACACGCCGCCTGTGTACATGTGGCCAGTTTATGGAATGCAGGTGAGTTGAACAGGTATTGATACTTTCTTCTTCTTCTTCGTCGTTCATGGTCCTAAACTCCCACGTTCACTCATGTTATTGCACGAGCGGATATTTACGTGTATGGCCGTTTTTATCCCGCCATTCAGGCAGCATACGCCGATTTTGGGGGAAGCATGCTGGGTATAAAACTCCCACGTTCACTCATGTTATTGCACGAGTGGAGTTTTACGTGTATGACCGTTTTTACCCCGCCATTCAGGCAGCATACGCTGATTTTGGGAGAAGCATGCTGGGTATTTTCGTGTTTCCATAACCCACCGAACTCTGACATGGGTTACAGGATCATTTCCGTGCGCACTTGGTCTTGAGCTTGCGTGTACACACGAAGAGGGATAAGGCACTAGCAGGTCTGCACATTAGTTGACCTGGGAGATCGGAAACATCTCCACCCTTAACCCACCAGGCGGCCGCAGCCGGGGTTTAAACTCACGACTTTCCGATTAGGAGGCCGATGTCTTATCCACTAGGCCACCGCGCCCGTCATTGATTCTTTCGAATTTGTTGCTTTATTTGTTGTACTCAGGGTGCACTATGAGAGCCGTCTTCCTAAGACGAGCCTCTTCCAATTACGCTCCTCGGAGAAAAAGCCATTGTTGGTTTCAAAATGATATGATTGCAGGAAAGAGACTGAATATCCCGACAATGTTTTAGTCGATTTCAATGAGGTAACAAAGTGTTATATCTGTTTTCTGTTTTGGCTGAAACAATTCATTGGGAATACACTAAAAAGGCTCTCGATTCGTAGAAACTATAGAAACAGACACATTAGGTTTCTAAGCAAGAAAGCAGCCACTTTGCCAGTACCATGCATCTTCTTAATCTGTTGAAAATGTTCACAGGGACATGAGTTCCAGTCTAACTTGAGACACACCCTTGCTCCTATGATGGACATATACCTGTATTATCACAGAGGATATTTTCGATATCCCTCACACACACGCACACACACACACACACACACACACACACACACACACACACACACACACACACACACACACATACAACACACACTCTGTCTGTCTGTCTGTCTGTCTGTCTCTCTCTCTTTCTCTCTCAGTCTGTCTGTCTGTCTGTCTCTCTCTCTCTCTCTCTCTCTCTCTCTCTCTCTCTCTCTTTCTCTCTCTCTCTACGTATATGTTTTCACTACGTTACATATACGACGCTTTATATTTGTGTATAATATGTAATGTGTAAATATTCATATGTTGTTGTTTTTCTCTACCTTTTTTTCTACGTTAATATCCGTGTAAATATGTGATTAGATTAGTCCCCTCTCTGGGCGAGGGCTGGTTGAAAAAAAGCTCGTTGTATTGCTTATGCCACAACCCTCGAAAAATAAAATTTGATTTGATTTGATTTGATTTGATCTCTTCCAGCAACCAATCGCCATGCCGTATTAATCCCAGCGAAGCTGGAGGTATCCCGTGAACGCTATTCACGACTTTCCGACCTTGACATTGTAGTGGGGGTCAAGTGGGCGTCGGCATCATTGTCCAATCAGAAATTTTGATGCGCTTCCGCTTCCTGTCCCACCCAGTCTGCGCAAAAGAAATGGCGCAAAACTGTTTGCGCGGAAAAAGGTGATGAAAAAAAGAACACAACCTGGTTTGATAACCAAATGATTGCGATCTTGCATTCTAGCATCATTTAATGTGGAACAACGACACATCTGATAAACAAATAGCCAGTTTGTTACCAACATGAGAAACTAGGGTTTAGAATCGAAGCGGTAAACCCGGACGCTGTTTGTACACGTAAATCCGGAGAAGCTATCGAAGTAGGTGACATGTCGTTTCACTCCGAGTGTGCCAGCACCGGCCCTCTACCCGCCAAACCCCCACTAGGCAGGGAAAGTGGTTCGACCTTGCATGAATGCAGGGCAAGTTCGAGTTTGCTAGCTAAAATTGCTGCTATATAGTGCTTGCCTTGTCTAGATCTGGAACTTTTTCAATTGGATTTTTTCTCTCTATTATACTGGAATAAGTGGGTGCTTTTCTAGATCTAAGCATCGACCGAATTAGATAATGATGTTCCTTGCATTGCATTCTCCTAAATTTGTTATTCTAACCAGTTTGTTTAAGAATATAATTGTTCGTTTTTTGTTGATAAGCTTACAAGATTTTTTTCTTTTTTAAGTAAGTGGTTTCACACGTACAACATGAGACCCACATGCACTAGACAATGGAAGTTGAGGTCCTCGTTCAATACCACAAATGCCAGTATTATACTTCAGACTCCTTTTGGAGGAATGTGTGGGGTTTGGGTGTTGAACTTGAAGTGGCAGATTGTTTGCACAGGTATGAATGTTCGTACGTTCGTACGTGCACGCATGTATGCAGGCATATGTTTGTCAAGCAGGAACATGCAACATTTTGTTGACCGTATGTGAGTGCGTGTGTAATAAAACCAACGACAAACAATACAAAAAGCTCCAGCTCTGCTTCTTCACCAGTCACAGACGCATTGCGTTGTTCAGCTTTCCAGAAATATATTAACTCAGTCAGAACCGGCTTCATGAATATTTTATTTCAGGAAAAAATCAATCGAATCTACACAAAAAAAGGTTATTGCGTTGTTCTGTCTTTGAGACTGTATCACGTAATATTGAGCTACTAGAAGAAACATGTCTGTGGCATAGTTTGACCCAACAGATAGAGAAGTCAACAGAGGTATTCTGCCGTCAGCAGCTTTATTGCTGTTTTGAATTTGATCTTGCATAAATTTATTACATAATTTTGCAACACACAAAGAAATCGTAATTGAATATTTTACGCAAAATTGAATAATTCGCAAACATGTTTGTATGAACAAATATTATTTTAAGAAAATATGAGTGTGAGGATGGACGTATTTTGAGTGAAGTAGCAGAAATTCTTTTTAAGTTCTTTAGCTACATGCACACGTTCTGTTAATTACGTTCTTAGCAGGGAGATCCAGATTAATAATACTGCTGTGACAGGTTGTGGTTTCCATACACACTTTGAATACAGGAAAACAAAAACAAAAACACAGTTAAAAAAAAAATGTGCACATATGATTAAAATATTAAAGTGTACAGAATAAAAGCAAGATATGTACAAAAACAAATCTCGTGGTTCTCTTGTCAAACCCACTGTAGTAAGCACAGAATAGGAGAGAAGATTTTGGAGAAGGTGGCTTAACCTACTGAAGTAAATGATCAAGAGGATTCTAAGCATCCAGTGCTAAAGCTCTCAAATCACAAGACATACACACTTGTTGTGGCTATCCGAACTGTTGATTTAAAAAAACCATACCTACACATTGTAAACATCTATTACAAAATTATATATATTGTATGGATCTGTCTTTGTAAAATATACTGTTCAGAAAATTTTAAATAATCTGCACAAATCTCGTGGTTCTCTTGTCAAGTAGTAGGCACAGAAGAAAAAACCCAAAACCCTGTGTTTTGTCTTGTAAATTATACTTTACTAAATGTGTACAGTATTCTAAGAAAAGAAAAATTCTTCCTTTTTATCATATCAATTGCCTCCCTTGGATTTTATTTGTAAAATAACTCTGAGAAAAAAAGCTTTCTACTTAAAAGCAGTGCAATCAGGAAAATGGGTACAACCTGTGTGTATACCTTTATTCCTTATTCTTTTTATTTAACTGAGGATGTCACTACGCAGTTTTACTGATTTAAAAAAAAATTCGCTTCAAATTATCTCCCTTGAACAAACACTTCTTTTTACAATTAAATTTTGTTTACACGAAGAGGTAGTTTTAAGGGTATATACAAGAAAACATTATTGCAGCCTTAGATGTATTTACATTTGGACTAATTCCATTAAAAAAAAAATTCAAACTATAAATGATAAATCAAAATAAAACAGATTTTGAGGCTGTGCACAAGCTAATAGGATTAAACACGAAAGTCGTACCCAAGAATCGTCAAATACTTTTGCTAACAGCTATACTTAAACATAAGAAAATATGATCTGCATCTCTTGTTATGAAGATGATGGCACTGGTCCACCGAAGTGCATGCCATATATGCTTTACTGTGCGCTCTCCCTCTCAATGGTCTTTCTCTGGCTGACTCGATTCTGAGGAGATAAACAAAAACACATTCAGTACAAGCTGTACAAAATAACAACAAAACTAGTATTACTTAAAGTAGCTGCTGGTTTCTGAGTATTTGATTGAAGGCCCAATCCGACTTGTAAGAAGTTTGCCCGACTGTCGCAGATTTGGTCAGGTAATTGCATGGAGTAAAATCATGCCTCAATTTGGTAACATACAAACTGCAATATTCTAAGGCTGTGAGTGTGAGAAAACATCGGCGCCACTTTTTAAAAACTTTCTTTTTGTGTGTGCGCATGTTTTAGTGCCAAAAATGAATAGGCCGAGTGCTCTCTCTGCAAAACTTGTGTGAAGCTTCAGAGCTCTATCAATGGTTTGAAAGAAAAAACATACTTTTCCATTTTTGACGTTCTTGTTCCCTTCCCTGTGAAATTTACTGTCCGTAGGTTACCGGATTTTGTTAATGTCCGTGAAAACCTCAACTATTCATTGCTGAGTGCCTGGTGATAGCTATCCCCCTCAACGACCTAGCACTGCTGAATCCTGATTCTTCCCATTGTTTGATTCTGTAATGAAATTGTGTAGTTGGTAGTTATGTGAGCTTCTTCTTGGGGTGGGGGGGGGGGGGGTGGGGGGTGGGGGTTATTTAATTATCAGATCACAAAGTAAGACTTCATTGTAATGTGCAGATATTTG
The DNA here is from genome assembly GCF_037325665.1 of Littorina saxatilis. Classification (NCBI taxonomy): domain Eukaryota; kingdom Metazoa; phylum Mollusca; class Gastropoda; order Littorinimorpha; family Littorinidae; genus Littorina; species Littorina saxatilis. The sequence continues at coordinate 56,019,579 of NC_090256.1, read as the reverse complement.
TTCAGGTGCCCACCATTTTCTATGTGAAAACATGTTGCTAACTGACATGAACCCAACCATAAAACGTGATGTAGGTGAGTAGCCCATCTAGAAAAAAGAACCTGTTCTAATTCGGAATTAGAACAGGTTCTTTTTTCTAGATGGGCTACTCACCTACATCACGTTTCATGGTTGGGTTCATGTTAGTTAGAAACATGTTTTCAAATTCTCATCAGGCAATCACGGCTGACACTAAACACAGAACAGGTGGGATAGACATAATTCAATCTACTCACCTTCCTTGCATTGTGAGACTGGCCATATGAATCTGCTGAAGTAGTTCCTGCACATATTTAATCAAATATTCATCTTAATAACGTGTTAATATCGCTTGTTCTAGCAAATCAAACTTGACAGTTTTCTGAAGGTTTGCACAATTTAAGAGCTTGCCTGTCCCCAATCATTACAATAAGAAACAACATCTAGTATGCAAGTATTTGCAGGGTATGAAGGTTTTAATATAATGTCGGTTCTTCTGGGGGCATGGAGAAACACCTTACACAACAAATTTCAAACAATTGAGGTCACACCATAGGTTTACTCACAAACAAACAACAGCAATACAATAAACAGTCTGCAAACGCCTACATGTTGTCTACACTAGGTATAAAGAAACAAAGAAGCACATGAAGACGGGCTTTGTCAAGTAGACCATTATAGCGAATGAGCAACAGCTGATGATCCAGACCACCAAATTGACATGATTTCCCCTTATTCCGTTTGTGATTGTAGTCATATTGACGATGCATGACTTCAATTTTTCTAAGTAAGTCTCTTGGTGCGTTTACGGATACATTCATTGTCACAATTACGACATGCTAATGTCTAACCTGGGTAAACTTCAATTCATGACTTTTTTTTAACTGGCATAGACATTATGAGCATACCAGAATTATTTTCCTGTTAGACTGTCTTCTTCTTTTTCTTCTTCTGCGTTCGATATTCATGGCTGTCATATCGTCTGGTCAGTGGCTGCCATGAAGTCTGCATAAACCAATTAAATAAATAATTAAGGAAAAAAACCACCCTTACATCATAATAAATCAGAACCATCAAAACCACCCCCCACCCATCCAATAAAACCTGCATACAAAAACACTTCAAAATAAAAAAATGAAAACATTTAATTCCACTTCAAAAATATAAAAGTTGTTATGTTTTATTTTCATTATCTCTTTACACACACAAAAATTGCTGTGCAAATCTTTTTAAAAACATCAATGCCCGAGACACCAGTAACCTGTTTATGTTGTTGACCTTGTGGCTTTTCAGTTTAAGAGGTTGTTCAAAAAACCGTTTCCCTGGAATCTGCACTATGATAACCATGAATAATACCGTAGGGATAATATTACATCACCAAGACCTAAGAAATCACACCAACCGACACTCCTCACCCTTATTTCACCCACTATGCCATTTATTGTTCAAAATGCCCCCAGGGGTTATGGACTAATAAAAAACTTGAAACTTGAAACTTGCCAACCCAAAGACTGGAAAATAATCATCAAATACAGAATGAACAAAAATGCTTGATTTCATTTCTTCAATGATATTAGTTGAAAATCTTCATTCTTCATAATAATGTTATTGGCATAATGTGTAATTGCCACAATTTACAGAGTTTTATGAAAAAATGGTGCGATAAAAACCAAAGGGAAAACATTTGTTCATATGTATACTGATACCTTCTTTACCTTGTGGCTTGTGTGCCCCAGGTTTAGGAGCTGCTCAAACGTCCATTGCTCCTCAGTCTGCAAGAAATTAAGCGATGGCCTGAAGGAGAATGGAAAAAAATCCTTTGTTAGCACCCTGTGTTTGTGTGTGTGTGGGTGTTTTAGATAAATAGGCAGGGTGGGGGGGGGGGGGGTGTGGGTGTGTGCAATAGGTACCACGCCTAATGCAGTCTGCAAAACAAGTGCAACACTTCTACAGAGCTTTTATGATACAAAGCTTCAAATAAGAAACACATTACAATCAAATGAAAGCTGAGCCTGTCATTGCAAAATAAGAAGGAATATACAACAATCCAGTGGCATGTAAAATATTGTTCCTTCAGAAAGATGGCTCTGACAGCAGAAACAATTTAACTTGAAGTTTGAGTCAAAAATTATTTCTCTACATTAGGCCTAAAAAAAAAATAGGTGTGGTTACGGTAACCCGACCTACCCTATTTTTTGGGGCCGACCCTATAACTTTTTATTACATTTGTCAAAAAAATACCCAAAACAACAAGTAAACGAGTGCAGAAAACGCAATGAAAGCGAAAGCGCCCGAGTCGCACACTTATTTCCCTGTCAAGTAGGTTTAATTTGTACACATTAGAAAAAAAAGTTAAAAAAAAAAAAGTGATTGCCTACCTTCCTACCCTATTTTTTTTGGCTATGTTACCGTAACCACACCTATTATTTTTTTTGGCCTTAGCGAACGTAGGTTACTTGCAGTTATACCCCTCACACATGAAATATTCACAGATTGAATAACAGTTTGTTCCCAATGTTGCTTCCGTGTATCGGTTAGATCCATCTCGGTTAGATCCATCTGCAGAGTACGGATTGTCATCCGTTTAAAAAGGAAAAACAATCAGAACTTGTCATCAGTGATCAACCTACCTTGCAAGAGTGGGGTGAAACACTCACTTCCTGCCAACATGTCTGCAAAAAAAGGAAACAATGCCAATGAAAGCTTAAAATGATTCTTGTGTTCAATATGTGTACACGTGCTTCATTTCTGGGGTGAAAGTGTAAAATATATCGATGGATTGATAGAACAATATAGCCTCAAGTTCACCGCACCAAAAAATACTTATCAATCAACATTGTCATCACTCGATCAGCTATTCCATCTCTTTCATGTGTGTGTGTGTGTGTGTGTGTGTGTGATGGTGTGAGCGTGTGTGTGTTTGTGTACGTGTGTGTGTGTGTGTGTGTGTGTTTGTGAACAAGCTTTGAAAAACGTATGTTTACCTTGCTCTAGATCTACTGATTTTCGTAGGCGGAGACTTCTCTGCCGTGAGGGCGGCTTCGTTTCCCTGGCAGAATTCAACATCTTGTACAGATCTGCTGGTGATTTTCTTTTCCTCCTCTTCGTGAGTCACTTGATCCACAGATTTAACGAACATTGAATGTTCTTTTAGTTCTTGTGACGGAAGTACAATCAAGGAATTAAGTGGGCATTCCTGAGTCCTCTGCTGACTTCATGTCCACAAAGTAAATCGCACAAACTTGCAGGGTTTGAAGGGTAGTTTATTACTTTGAAGAAGAACAGCTAGTCGTCGCTGCCCGTTCAGCATTCTTCGCGCGACAGTTTTGCAGAGGAAGGCAATGCAGTTTTTTTCCCCTGCTGAATGTTGCCAGGGTGCACAAACTGAGAAAGCATTCCCGATTTTCCACAATGTTCTACTTCTGCAGAGTCTTTTGCACAACATGATTTATAACTGCCAGTGTACGTCTAATTCATGATGCCTACCTGACAGCTGGGTCAAAAGTTACGTTCTAGAAAATATTCGAACTAAGTTCCAAACAACTCGAAGAGCAGACATGCAACATGTGGGATTTGGGCAAGCGGAAACGCCGTAGATCTAATGTCATTCAAGGGTATCGTAATGTTGGAATGTCAAGGCCAGTTTTTGACTGGTTTTGAACTGAAGTTGGGCTCCGAATGGAAATAAACACTTCCTCCAGCTGCGCGACCCATCGATAACAACAGTTGGAACTGGTAGGATGATGAACAGGTCTTGTGAACTGGCTACACACTGTTACGGTTCAAGTATAAGTTCAAAGTAAACACTCAACTGAGGCGGCAGGTAATGGCCAAATATCACTCTTCTGACAAAAAACCGCAAATGCTATGTTAAACCGGAAAATACGTAAACCGGAAAAGGAAGCGCATCAAAACCAAAATGGCAGCCCCCATGAAATTCGAAAGGTCACGGAAACAAGTCGTGAATACTGTAATCGATTTGAGAAATGTGCATACCGAATAATACATGATAAAGAAGGATTCTTTGTGCCCGAAAATGGGCCACAGTTGGAGATGGAAGTTCACCAAAAATTGGGACCATACTAACAAAAATACGGTGGGTAAAATTGGCGCCCCCATTTTTTGAGCAAACGCCACCCAAGGCCGCTTTGGACGGGTAGAAATTCCGTAGTTTCCAAGTCTATGGATAAAGCTCGCGTAAGAAGAATACGTCACGGTCGAAAGTCTTTGACGTCAATTAATGCATCATGACGTCATGCCTCCCTGTAGTCTTTCTCTCTCGCGCGGTGTGTGTGTTTGTGTTCATTTTGTGCACATGTGTTAGTGTTACTGTTTGTTTGTGTGTGTGTGTGTGTGTGTGTGTGTGTGTGTGTGTGTGTGTGTGTGTGTGTGTGTACCCATGTTTCCACAGGTTTGGTTGCCTAAATCACCATAAGGCAACTATCCACACGTGGATGGCAACCTAAACTCTGGATGGCAACCTAATTGTGTGGATGGACGCTTCATTTAACACCGTTAAATTGACTTTTTTGACGGAAAGAATGTCATAACAATGTTCAAACCGACATTCTTTCCGTCCTCTATAGGCGACGAAATAGGTCAAATTTTGTGCATTTTTTAGTGCAAAATTCTTCGATGCCGGAGCGAGTACTGCACCCAGTGCTGTTGTAGTGCAAGTGCACTAGAAAGGCACTGCACCCAGTGCCGCCTCTTAGGTAACCATCCACACTTTAGGTATGTGTGTGTGTATTTGTGTGTGTGTGCGCACGCGTGCATGAGTCTGTACTCGTGTGTGTGTGAGTGTGTGTGTGGTGTGTGTTTGTGTGTATTTGTGTGAGCGCACGCGTGCATGCGTCTGTACTCGTGTGTGTGTGAGTGTGTGTGTGGTGTGTGTGTGTGTGTATTTGTGTGTGTGTGTGTGTGAGTGTGTGTGTGGTGTGTGTGTGTGTGTGTGTGTATTTGTGTGTGCGCACGCGTGCATGAGTCTGTACTCGTGTGAGTGTGTGTGTGTGGTGTGTGTGTATTTGTGTGTGTGTGTGTGTGTGTGTGTGTGCACGCGTGCATGAGTCTGTACTCGTATGTGTGTGGTGTGTGTGTATTTGTGAGTGTGTGTGTGTGTGGGTGTTTGTTTGTTTGCTTAACGCCCAGCCGACCACGAAGGGCCATATCAGGGCGGTGCTGCTTTGACATATAACGTGCGCCACACACAAGACAGAAGTCGCAGCACAGGCTTCATGTCTCACCCAGTCACATTATTCTGACACCGGACCAACCGGAGTGTGTGTGTGTGTGAATGTGTGTGTGCATGAGTTTGTGTGTATGTTTGTGTGTGTATGAGTGTGTATATGTGTTTGTTTGTAAAGGTGTGTGTGTCCGTCTGTCTATGTGCGTATTTGTTTGTTTGTTTCCATAATTATCAGGGCGGTGCTGCTTTGAGATATAACGTGCGCCACACAAAAGGCAGAAGTCGCAGCACAGGCTTCATGTCTCACCCAGTCACATTATTCTGACACCGGACCAACCAGTCCTAGCATGCACTAACCCCATAATGCCAGCCGCCAGGCGGAGCACCCACTAGATTGCCAATTTTAAAGTCTTAGGTATGACCCGGCCTGGGTTCTGACCCACGACCTCCCGATCACAGGGCGGACCCCTTACCACTAGGCCAACCGTGTATGTGCATAAGAGTGTGTGTATTGTGTGTATGAGATTTGTGTGAGTCAATGTGTGTGTGTGTGTGTGTCTGTGGGTGTGTGCGTGCGTACATGCGTGCGTATGTACATGTGTGTGTGTGTGTGTGTGTGTGTGTGTGTGTTTGTGTGGGTGTGTGTCTGTTTGTATAAGAGAGAAAGAGAGAGAGAAAGAGAGAGAGAGAGTGGGTGGGTTGGTTTGTGTTTGTGCGTGTGCGTAAGTGTATGTGTGTGTGTATGTGTGTTTGTTTGTAAAGGTGTGTATGTCCGTCTGTCTATATGTGCGTATGGGGGTGTGTTTTGTGTGTACAGTGAAGTGTGTGTGAGAGAGTGAGTGAGTGCGTGTGAGTGAGTGTGTACGTGTGTACGTGTGTAACTTGGGTGTGTGTGTGTGTGTGTGTGTGTGTGTGTGTGTGTGTGTGTGTGTGTGTGTGTGTGTTTGAGAGAGAGAGAGAGAGAGAGAGAGAGAGAGAGAGAGAGAGAGAGAGAGAGAGAGAGAGAGAGAGAGGTTTGTCTTTCGCTGGGGTATGCAGTGCCTCGGCGTTGCACATCTACTTAATTTGTGGCTTGTTTTTTGGCAACTGTGTGTAGCGTAGAGGAGAAGCTGGCTTGGTCCAATTATCAATCAATCAATTAATAAGAAGCTTATATCGCGCGTATCCCGTGGGTACTGTTCTAAGCGCTTGTCGAAGAGCTATCAACACAGGACTAACAGGAAAAAAATAACATCTACAGACGGACATAAACCCTATCACACACTAGCAGACCCTAATAAACATACAACAAACAACTGTTTAACAACAATGTACACATCAATAGCTAGGTCCAAACAAAATAACATTAAGCACACACAAAACACCTCTCACAGAGCACAACATAAGGATGTCATTTGGGGCGCAACACATCGCGTCGAACATGAAAGTCACAGCCAGCTACGGGAAGAACTGAGTCTTCAACCTACTCTTGAACGCGTCAAGAGAGGGGCTCTGGCGAAGCTCCAGCGGCAGGGAGTTCCAGACGGAGGGGCCCGCGGAGGGGAATGCACGCTGACCAGCAGATGCGAGTTTCGAACGAGGTATGTGAAGGCGGAGTGGGTCAGCAGCAGAACGAAGGGGACGGTCGGAGGGCTGGGTGTACAGGTCCAGGGAGGATTGAAGGTACTCAGGAGCCGAGTCGTTGAGACACTTGTAGACCAGAGTGGACAGTTTGTAGGAGATTCAGGTGTTGACAGGGAGCCAGTGCAAGGAACGAAGTAGGGGGGGGGGGGTGTGATGTGATCTCGCTTCCTCTTCTTCAACACCAGCCTGGCAGCAGCGTTCTGGACTCGTTGTAGGTCATGAATGGATGAGGCGGGGAGGCCAGCCAGAAGGGAGTTGCAGTAGTCCAGTCGACTGAAGATGAGGGAGACGACCAGCTTCACACAGGCATCAGGGGTGAGGTAGCGACGGATGGAGGCGATGCGTCGTAGGTGGAAAAAGCAGGTCTTGGTGATGAAGGAGATGTGTGTCTGCATGGAGAGAGTGGAGTCAAGAAATTATATCTGTGTAATAGTAATTTGTGCTTTGTTTCGGAATCTGTGTCTTGAAGGTGTGTAGCGTAGGGTAGATGCTGGTTCGTGAAGTGTCTCTGTGTGCCGAGTAGAAGCCCAAAAGGACCCTTTCCTGATAACACTCACGTAAGGTGCGATCTGGAAAAGAAATACTGCTGAGTTCTCTGATAAATTGTGAGTGTGGTAGTCTACTACAAACTCCATTGATTGATTGGTATCCTCAATTTCAGTTAGAATTGGATTGTTGTTGATTTTATTGTTGTATTTTCTTTCACTTTTTTCCCTTTTCACGGTTTTCTTTTGTTTACAGTTATTCTCTATTTTTGCTACCCGTGGTACCTGTTCTGCAAAAGTGTTCTTGTGTGTTGGAATTACACTGAGGTTTTTTTAAACTCTCTGTGGCGGTTTTCATCACAGACAATTTAAGTGCCTTGGTAGACACTGACATTTGCTTTTCCTTTTTCTTGTCCGGTTTTACTGTGACAAAAGGAAAATACTTTTCTCTGATCTGACCTACATCGTGACCTTATTATGCCGTTGGGTGATTCTACATCTGGCCTTCGTATAGGACACCTTAACGTTTATCATTTGTTTAACAAAGTTCCAGATGTGTACTTAATATTAAACCGACCAAACAAGCCAATTCATTTGTTTGGACTTAGCGAAACTCGCCTGGATTCCAGGATCGACGACACCTCTATTGACATTACTAACTATACAATGTTAAGACGCGACAGCAACCAGTCTAGTCATACGGGACTTGTGCTTTACGTCCATGACAGTATTGTGAAAATCATAAGAAGGAGAACTGATTTAGAGTCAGAGAATGTGGAGTGCATCTGGACGGAGATAAAACACTCTAAATCTCCTTCTGTGTTAGTGGGGCATATATATACACTTGCATGGATTGACGATTTTGTGCGCATGATGGACGACGTTAATAACTGTAATTCTAACATTCTCCTCTTAGGTGATTTTAATTCAACCGCAACATGCATGGTCTTCTACTACATCACTGTAATGCGTAATGCTTTAATTTGGAGAGAAGGAACTCGTTTTTAGATAAGGTTTTGGTAACACGGTTGAGGTGGGACTGCCACTTTAATTAAGCGTCTATTGTGACCCCGAGAACACGATGGCTGGTTGGGTGACTCATTTAAACTAAAATGAAGATTCAGAGGAGCGAGTTGGTGTTTCTGTCGTGTTGTGATCACCATGCATTTAGTTTTGCCTGGGTGTATAATCATTGAGTTTTGTTTACATCAATCAAATATGTTGTTCAAACTCGTTTGAAGAGAGGTTTCAATAGATTGTAAACTTTTACAGGACGTGTAAAGAACCGAGTCGTCTGCAAAAAGGTCATTAATAACCGTTTTGTCTGATATAGAGGGGTAGATCGTTAATGTAAATACAAAATAAAAGTGGGCCCAAAACTGATCCTTGTGGGACACCGTGCATTAGCCGTCCTATCGAAGAACGGTTACCATTAAGGGAGACAAACTGCGTTCTGTTCGTTAAATAAGAACGAAAAAAAAGGTAAGTATGATGCGTCGCCTTAATAACAAGATAATTTCTTTAACAGAATTGTGTGATCAACAATATCAAACGCTTTCTTAAAATCAAGGAAGACGGCGCCGACTGTTTCCGAATGGTTAATAGCAGAGAGCCATGTATCGCATAGTTTAATGAGAGCTGTGTGACACGAATTTTTAGGGCGAAATCCTGATTGAGATGGAGCAAAAAGACCACGGCTTTCCATGTGCAGAAGCAAGCACTTTTGTACATGTTTTTCTAATGGTTTTGATAGAACAGACAATAGCGAAATTGGCCTAAAATTGTTTATGTCGGTTAAGTCTTTTGTTTTGGGAAGTGGAATTACTTTTGCGGTTTTAAATATTTCTGGAAACACATTTCGGTCAATACATAAGTTGTTCGCATACGTAATTGGCTCAACAAGAAAGGGTAACGCTAACTTGAGTAAGGAAGCGGGTATGTTATCGGGTCCCATTGACTTTTTATTACTCAAGTCAGTTATTAGTCGCCCGACTTCGTGGACTGCAATGAATGGGATGTTAAAAGGTTCAACTTCTTTTATATTGGCCTGGCAAAATAATTGAAGAAATTGTGGGCATTCATACTCGCTTTTGTCATTTTCCCTATAGGTAGACTCCAAAAGCTTACTAGGAAGAGATAAAAAAAATAATCATTAAAGGCACTGGGTGAAATACCAACCGAAGTTGAATGTTGTCGGGTTTTTGATTTTGCAGTTACTTCGTTTATTGCTCTCCATAAGGAAGCGGTATCTTTCTTCTCAGAAACAAGTTTATTAAAATAATGCCTTTTGGCCCGGCGCACGAGGTCTAAGACCTTATTTCTTTGTTTCTTGTAATCAGCTTTTAATTTGTTCTCTTTATAGAAATCGCGAAGAGCCATAGCGTTTATAATGTCTTCATTTAACCACGGGGGAAGTGTGGGGTGCTTAACCCTCTTTTTGCGCAACGGTTCAATAATTGGCAAAAATGCCTCATACAAAGCAGAAAAGGCACTATTTGGACAAGTATGATTGCAAATAACATGAAAGGGCACAGAAGCAATGTCTCGCAAAAAATCCGTCTCATTGAAATTTTTAAAGTATCTGTACTCAATTGTTGTATGGCCCTTCGGCGGACGTTTTGGTAATTTAAAAGACCAAGTGCAAAAAATAGGGCTATGGTCACTTATACTTTCATTGGATACAAACACTTTAGAAACATTACACACATTGTTTGTGTAAATATGATCAATTAACGTTGCACTAGTACTGGTTACTCTCGCAAACATCAACAGATCAAAAGCTTAGCAGCCTTAATTTTTTATCACTTAAAGATCAGTTATTATTTAATAAGGCGCTTTTTATGTTTAAGGTACAAATAAACGAGACCCCACAGTACATGCGATCATTATTTCAGAAAGCAACAGACAGATATGGCTCAAACAAATTAATTTCCCCGCTACCCCGTATTGATTTATATAAAACCAGTTTATCGTTTTCGGGCTCAACAATTTGGAATTCGCTACCATGTGAGATAAAGGGGTCACGCACGATTAAACACTTCAAATCGCAGCTTCGCAAATATCTGTTGTCACGAACAGTTACATTCTGAAGCTGTTTCTAGCAAGAATACATTGCTATCACTAACCTCTATATATTTTGTTGATGATGATAATGATGTCGACGATGATGATGATGATGAGGAGGAGGAGGAGGTTGTTGTTGTTGTGTGTGTGTGTGTGTGTGTGTGTGTGTGTGTGTGTGTGTGTGTGTGTGCGTGTGCGTGTGTGTGTGTGTGTCTGCGTGTGTATGTGTGTGTGCCTGCGTATAAGTCTGTGTGTGTGTGTGTGTGTGCGCGCATAATATATATATATATATGTGTGTGTGTGTGTGTGTGTGTGTGTGTGTGTGTGTGTGTGTGTGTGTGTGTGTGTGTGTGCGTGAGTGTGTGTGTTGTATTGAGTGCGAACGTGATTGCAGGCATGCAGCGCGTGTGTGTGCGAGTCGACTTTTCTTTTCCTTTGTATTATATTGACATACATGTACATTTCAATGTTCTATTATGCATTATGTATTCGTATAGGTAATGTTGTAATTAGTAATAGTGTATGATTGCGATTGACAATTGTCCTTTTATTGTCTTTATTTGTATGTCTTAGTTTAGCAGGGACAGATTGTAAGACTAGGCGTGAGCCTAAAATCTCCATCCTTGAGTAATAAAGTTCGTTCGTTCGTTCGTTCGTTCTCTCTCTCTCTCTCTCTCTCTCTCTCTCTCTCTCTCTCTCTCTCTCTCTCTCTCTTTCTCTCTCTCTCTCTCTCTCTCTCTCTCTCTCTCTCTCTCTCTCTCTCTCTCTCTCTGATTAAACAGATTTTAGTGTAATAACCTTGACAGTAGCCGATGAACATAGGAATTTGTGTCAACTTTTGCTCGTTTCAGCAAGCCTTTATGTGTGTGTCGGGAGCTCTCTCCGTCCCGTTTCTTATCTCCAACTACATCTGTGCCAACGAACTTCCGGAAGTGCGCGCGCAACTTCTGAGCATCACTTTCTTCATGTGCGGTGTGGCCACCCTCCTACAGACCATCATTGGCATCAGGTAAGAACATGACCAATCCAAGGAAAAGACGTAGAATTTAAAGAGAGTATATAACTAAATCAGGCCTGAGCGCTGATAACAGTCTAGTGGCCCAGCTGTTGGTAGCCTAGAGCACCGGGCTTGTGATGCTTGGGTCACAGGTTCGAGTCCAGACCGGACGGCACATGTCAACCGTATGTGATCCCTTACATTTTTCATGTTCCACTTAAGAGACATTGCCTTGGAACGTAAAATACCTTGGTGATTTTGCCAGATATGCATGTTGCTGTAACACCCAAACACACACAGACACCTGGGTAGCGCGACCCTTGTTTGCTTCTAGCTTTCCATTCGTAGGAGCGACCCGAATTTCACGGCAATGGAATGATAAAGTAATGAAAATGAAAACAATTTTAAATGGAATAATCAATGCTCTCTCTTACTGTTGTAATAATGTAAGCGCTCCAATTACGTCCCTTTCCTATTAAAGCTCTATGTAGATGAGCTCAATTTTACACAAGTGATATTTTAATTTTTAGCAAGACATTTCAAAATAGAAGTTCATTTCATTAATAAATGCCGTTTAACAATGTATTCCTGGCCTGCACAAAAAGAATTAGGAATAATTGCCCAGATTTATTGTCCACGCTTAGTACATTGCAAGCATTACAGAATGCATAACTCGCATGGATAAGACATGGATTTAAAAGCAGAAAATCGATACCTATGGTCGCTGCTGGGAGTAAAATGTGGTGTTATAATGCATGCACCTTGTCTCACCGAATTGTGTCTACATCTTATTCCGCTGCGTACCGAACAATGAATATGCAAACCGCCGTGAAAGGCCAACGGCGTGCTATTGTTATGCAGAAATCCAAAAGTACGCAGACTGCTAACGTTCCAAAATTCAGAATTAAAAAACCCAACGGCATCGCCTTACCAGAGATCGGACGAAAAACATTTAAGATAAGTTTCATTCATTTCATATAAATTGTTCGTTTGTCTGTCCACTATTAAAACAACCATTGTGAATGTTTTGTTTTGTCAAAAAATAAACGTTCCAATCCCTAATCTTTTTTCATCTTTTTTAAAATATCTTTTGTTATACAGGCGAGAAGGCTTTAGCTTCATTGTGACATTGCAACGTATTATATTTATCCAGATTATTTTTGGCAGCGCTCCAGGGCCGCTGTTGACAAAGTATATCTTTTACAGTCGTCTGTGCGGGTTGTTCAACATTTTTTTTATGTTTTAGGGTCTTGCAGACACTGTTTTCCGAAAAGGAAATTGCGATTAAAGCGGATGTTTCTCCACACACAAAAATTTCTGATGTTAAACGTCACGGCAAACAAAACAGTATTTTGGCTTCGGGGGAGAACGAATATTGTCACAAACGCGAAAACTTCGGCTTTGCACCGGTGTCTCTGACTTAAAAGTCTTCTATAAGACTAAACAAGTCGCGTAAGGCGAAAATACAACAAGCTCAGTCGAACT
>NC_090256.1:55916723-56001723 GCF_037325665.1 Littorina saxatilis | reverse complement strand
TTCAAAAGGTAAAAGTCTGAAGGTTAAAATAGGATGAGAGTGGGCATTGCTAAATGTCAAACCTCCTATACTCTTGAGCCGATCCCCGAATTTGGAACTTTTTTTTTAAAGCACAAAAGTCAGACCTATTGACCTACGAACTTGAAACTTTGGAAACTGAAGTTAATCTACACCAAAAAGATATCTTTAAAAATGCAAGGGAAAAAAGCTCCTCTTTTGCTGTGATTGTTTCAAGAACTTCTACGTCTCGCATCACAGATCCAAGGCAACCTGCTGGTGGCCTCCGTAATCCAAGTGGTGCTGGGAGGGACGGGGATGGTGGGCTTGTTACTACGTTTCATCGGCCCCGTCACCATCGCCCCCACCATCGCTCTCATCGGCATGGGCTTCACCAGCGCCGTCACCGACTTCGCCGAGAAACACTGGGGTGTGGCCGCTTTGTGAGTGTGATGAATACACTTCATAGGGTAGCCTGTCCCACACATCTTTTCTGTTTTCTGGATTGACGGAAACTGCCAAAGATGGGATATTTGTAGATGTAGTTAGAAACAGGGATATCGCTTTGTCGCAGAGGAAGCAGATTCCTAGCGGACAAATTGGGAAAGGCTGTCATTGATTGAGTCCGAAGTCGACTTCGCTAAGTCTATTTACCGACAATTCAGTGTGCAGCCAGATTTGATTAGTAGACTTTACGAAGTCGACTTCGTCTTATTAATTCAAGGCTTTAGCGGCCGTGGCTCAGCATGCAAATCATTCATTAAGCCGGTTCTGGTGTTCAAGGGAAGGAACTTTTAACTTGACCACTCTGTGGCTCGATTGACTGACTGACTGACTGACTTACTGACCCACTGACTGACTGACTGACTGACTGACTTGTATATTGCATGCGTTTAGTGCGTCAGCTCAGTAAGGCCGACATAGCAGTGATCCATGGATGCCAGTGCGTTTCTTCCTTTCGACCACTTTTCAAGGCTAAGTTGTACACGAAGTAAGCTGTTTATTAGCAAAGTGGTTCTTCTGACAAAAAATAAAATGATTTAATGAAACCGTCCGTTACAAACCTCCTAGGGCGAAAAATTAACATCCTTGAGTCGTCCTTGTCTTGTTGGAAAATATATTTTGTTTCTTAATATCTTTTGTTTCTTAACAAAATGGTTAATAGTGAGAACATTTTCATCATGCTGTCTACCCCATTATAATTCACAGCGAGTGACACGTGCCTGTGTGTGTGTGTGTGTGTGTGTGTGTGTGTGTGTGTGTGTGTGTGTGTGTGTGTGTGTGTGTGTGCAGCACAGCGGCCATGGTTTTGCTGTTCTCGCTGTGGCTGGGCAAGCTCCGTGTGCCTGTACCCTCCTACTCCAAGGAGAATGGCTGTCACTTGACCAGGTTCCCTGTCTTCATTGTCGTCTCTGTGAGTTCAGTCATTCCCTCTTGGTCCACATACACTCGCTGACGCAGGCAGGCATGCATAGACACAGACACACGCACGCAGGCACGCACACAGACGCACGCACGCACGCACACACGCACACACACACACACACACACACATGCACACACACACACACACGTACACATGCCGGTTGCTGTGTATAATCTTTACAATGTCTCACCCCATTCCCACCAACTCCAAACAGCCAGCCTACAGGGCTAGGACAGATATAATCAGTCTCAATGTTCTTTTTCACACAAATGATAGGCTTACCGAAAAGGTGCTGCTGGCAGTAGGACCAGACCGGTTGCTGTGTCCAATCCTCACAATGTCTGACGCCCAATTCCCACCAACTCCACACTGTGCGTACAGGGTTAGGACTGATATCAGCCTCAATGGGTTTTTTCACACAAATAGTGTGCTTACCCAAAAGGTGCTGCTTGCAGTAGAACTAGGCTGGCTGCTGTGTCTCATCCTGACCGTGTCTGACGCCCTTCCCTGCAACCTACAGGGCTTGGACAGACATTAGTCTCAATGTTCTTTATGCCTGTCTTACACTGTGCCGAATATCCTTGCGAATATGAACATGTTGTATTCGGCAAAAAAAGAGACGAATGGACAGGAAAAAATATTGAAAACTCGAAGCCTTACCGATCATTGCGAATGCATACAAATCCATATACGAATGTCTTGCGGATGTATTACGAACGTTGCGAGTGTTGCGAGTGCTTGCACACATTTTACGAATAAAGCGATTATGCAATTCGCATTGTTTGTAATACTGCTCTTACACTGTGCCGAATTTCCCTTGCGAATAGAATTCACCAATAATTCGTAATGATCGGGACATGGTCGCAAGACATTCGTAAATGTTCTTAACCATTCGCCACTATTCGTCTCTTGTTGCGAATATTAGCAACATGCTCCTAATATTCGCAAGGAATGCATATTCTTCAGTATTCGCAAGCCATTCGTAATCATCGTAAAGGTATTCGTAGCGCTCGCAAGGCATTCGCAATGATCGGTACACATTCGCAAGCACTCGCAACTATTCGTAAGACATGCGCAAGAAATGTGTATATGAACATGTTGTATTTGGCCCAAAAAAGAGACTAATGTACAGGGAAAATATTGACCATTCGAAGCCTTACGAATCCTTGCAAATGTCTTACGAATGGTTGCGAGTGCTTGCGAATGTCTACTGATCATTGCGAATGCATACGAATCTATATTCGCAAGGATATTCAGCACAGTGTGAGACAGGCATAACGAATGGTTGCGAATGCCTTGCGAGCGTTACGAATACATTGCGATGATTACGAATGTCTTGCGAAATCTTACAAGTACGTTGCAAAAAAGTTAAGAATATGACTTCTTTGCGAATATTAGGAACATGTTGCTATGTTCAAAACAAGAGACGAATGGTGGCGAATGGTTAAGAACATTTACGAATGTCTTGCGACCATGTCCCGATCATTGTGAATGATTGGAAAATTATATTCGCAAGGGCAATTCGGCACAGTGTAAGAGTAGCATTACCGCACAAAACAATGATGTTCTCAGCACTGTTTCAGGTGCTGCTGGCAGTGTGCTAGGACTCTGATCAGTCTCAATGTTCTTTACCGCACAAAACAATGATGTTCTTTGCACTGTTTCAGGTGCTGCTGGCAGTGGGGCTAGGACTGAGATCAGTCTCAATGTTCTTTACCCCACAAAACAATGATGTTTTTCGCACTGTTTCAGGTGCTGTTGGCAGTGGGGCTAGGACTGACATCAGTTTGAATGTTCTTTACCGCACAAAACAATGATGTTCTTCGCACTGTTTCAGGTGCTGCTGGCAGTGGGGCTGGGCTGGCTGCTGTGTCTCATCCTCACAGTGTCTGACGCCCTTCCCACCAACTCCACAGAACCAGCCTACAGGGCCAGAACAGACATCAGTCTCAACGTCGTTAACACAGCGCCTTGGTTCAAGTTCCCTTATCCATGTTAGTTTACAATACCACAAACAGCCTGCTAACGTTCCAAAATCCAGATTTTTTTTTAAATGTGACAGGGGAGGCTACCGCTCCTTTCAGAGCAGACTCTGCACCCGAGTTGTTGGTCTTTAAGTCAACACCCGTGGTTTGTGGAAATCTGTTTGTGATGGGGTCTGGTAGTTTC
The DNA here is from genome assembly GCF_037325665.1 of Littorina saxatilis. NCBI lineage: Eukaryota > Metazoa > Mollusca > Gastropoda > Littorinimorpha > Littorinidae > Littorina > Littorina saxatilis. The sequence goes on along the minus strand of NC_090256.1, from coordinate 55,998,131 downwards.
CGATTGTCTGTATGTTCATGGAAACCTTCGGGTTTGCATAACAGTTTTTATAGGGCTAATTTCTTAGCCCTAACATTTTCTATCCTGTTTGATTGCACTTCGCCTCCCGAGGTGATCGTAGTGTTTCGGCACTCGGTTACATCTGGCGCTGCGAGCAGGATTGGGACTCAGCATGATATGTTCAGGTAATGGCATAATATGACCACTGAACATTTTCGTGCTGTTCCCATTCTGCGAACTTGGGATGGACAGTGGTCCCCCGGTTCGGAACTTCGGGACGAAGTTCATTTCAAACGGGGGCGATTGTGACAGGGGAGGCTACCGCTCCTTTCACAGCAGACTCTGCACCCGAGTTGTTGGCCTTTAAGTCAACACCCGTGGTTTGTGGAAATCTGTTTGTGATGGGGTCTGGTAGTTTCCGATTGTCTGTATGTTCATGGAAACCTTCGGGTTTGCATAACAGTTTTTATAGGGCTAAGAAATTAGCCCTAACATTTTCTATCCTGTTTGATTGCACTTCGCCTCCCGAGGTGATCGTAGTGTTTCGGCACTCGGTTACATAAACAAGAAATATTAGTGATTGGAACGTTTAATTGTTCAACTTAATAGTGAATTATAAGTTTCAATTATTAGTGAATGTCTTGTTTTGTCAAAATGAAACGTTCCAATCACTAAACTTTCCTTTTTTTTATTAATTCATGTAAGTTCACGTTTTTTTCTGTGTCGTCTGTGTTAGGCGTTTTTGTGGTGTATTAGGGTATTTTTACTGGTCCGTCCTGTGCCTTGATTTGAGCTCAACGGACAGTCCGTTCCTTCTGCTTTGTCATATTCTAATGTGTACAATGGTTTGTTTTTGACTTCCCTTACTTTAGTCAATTTCCTTCCCATGTTCTTTTGCTCGTCTTTCTTGCTGCGTTTGTTGCGCTTAATTTTGCCTCTGTTTTGTCGCCGTCGTTTCTCCAGTCAGCTGAGTCGTGCTATATCTCTATATCCGTTGTAAATCTCAGGTAAGATAGGCTTAGAAAGCCAAGAATCAATGGTTTTAATTGTTCTGTTTTTATCCTTCAGAGCATTTTGTTTATCTTTGTCGTTATCCATATCAAATTCTCCGTTCCTGTCTTTCAGTTCAGTTCGGAATGCCAACAGTAAGTCTGGCAGGCTTCTTTGGCATGTTCCTGGCCACAATGTCGTCCATCTTGGAATCCATGGGAGACTACTACGCCGCAGCACGCGTGTCTGGGGCCCCTCCTCCTCCCCAACACGCCGTTAACCGGGGGATCGCCATAGAGGGACTGAGCAGTGTCATATCGGGAATGATTGGGGCTGGTCACGCTACGACATCGTACAGTGGAAATGTGGCGGCCATTGCTGTGACGCGGGTAGGTTTTCATTGGTTGAGTTTAAAACGCGTGATCTTGATCCTTATGCTGATTTTCTGCCGCATGACTTTGACCTTGATGTTGAACTTGATCTCAGGGAATCTTGTTTTTGACACTCGTCGTGACTTTGTCATCATACATTGACATATATACTGACAGCAGTCTATGAAAAAGTGCCAATGATTTAGTTGACGTTTCCGTAGATATTTTTAAGAGGGATGGTAGCGGTTGAAGACGTACGTATACGAAATATCGCAGAAACAGAAATACAAAACAGACAGACCGGCAGACAAACAGACAAACAGACAGACAGGCAGGTATGCAGACAAACAGACAGGCGAGACAGGATTTTAGTATCGCCTTAAGTACGGTTACACATGTTCTATTTCATAACTGGTTATTACCTAGGAATGGACGTAATTTCCATAAGTTTCATGCGCCATGTGGCCTGGCTTGGACGTTTCATGCTTGATCTATCCTTCAGATCGCAAGTCGCAGAGTGTTCCAAGTAGCAGGAGTCATCCTAGTCCTTCTCGGCGTGCTGACTAAATTCGGCGCGGTCATGACCTTGATTCCAGACCCCGTGATTGGTGGGCTGAACGCTGTGTTGCTAGGCACGCTCATCGCTGTTGGCATAGCAACACTACACTTCGTCGACATGAACTCGCCTCGCAACGTCACGGTCATTGGCCTGACCTTCATGCTGGGACTGGCCATACCGCAGTGGGTCAACGCCAAACCTGGCAGGATTAATACAGGTAAAATCCCCCAAAAGCGGCGTATGGCTGTCTAAATGGCGGGGTAAAAACGGTCGTATACGTAAAAGCCGTGGGAGTTTCAGCCCATGAACGAAGAAGAAGAATACAGGGAAAACATGAATGTGCTGGAGTATTGCGCGCAATATGATACATTTTATTTTTATAGATATATAAAATTAATAAAATATGAATACTTATTCATGCGTGACTAATAAGATAAAGTCACTGTAAGTACAGTTTATATAACAATACAAAGTAGGTCAATGCAATACAACTTAAAACTGTTGTTTTTGCGTTGTTTGTGTGTGTTTTGTTTTTAATTTTTGAAACTTAATTTGCGTTCATGTGTGTATACGTCCACAGGAGACGAGAAAGCCGACCAGGTACTGATGGTTCTGCTCGGAACACCCATGTTTGTTGGAGGTCTGCTTGGAGCCATACTGGACAATCTGGCACCAGGTGAACTTTCCTTATTCTTTTGTGTCCTGACCTCTCATTTGCTTTCTATACTGGCTCTGTTTTTGTTCTGCTGGTGATTGATCCCGCTGTGTGTCTGGCTGAGTGTCTTGCGGCTTGGCTGACTGGTTGGCTGGCTGACTGTCTGTTGGTCGAATCAATCAATCAAAAAAACAATAAATCAATCAATCAATCAATCAACCAACCAACCAATCAACCAACCAACCAACCAATCAATCAATCAATCAAAAAACAATCAATCAATCAATCAAAAAACAAACAATCAACCAACCAACCAATCAATCAATAAAACAATCAACCAATCAGTCAATCAATCAGTCAATCAATCAGTCAATCAATCAATCAATCAATCAGATTGTCAACCAATCAATCAATCAGATTGTCAATAGCAAACTAATCAATCAGATTGTGTTTCCTGCAAACCCGTCGTTCTTCTGCTTCACGTGTTACACTTTTTCCAACTCATAATCATTCTTGCATCTTATCCCTGCCTTTACTACCAAATGTTCAAACAAGTTGCTCCCCATTCACAGGAACAGGGGAAGAGCGAGGCTTCACTAAATTCCAACAGAAGATGACCTCACACACGGGACCCCTCACCGAGCAACAAAAAGCAGACGAACAGTCAGATGTGGCCTTGACCTATGACCTTCCGCTGGTGTCCGCCTGTCTGCGCAGGATACGGTGTTGCGCATATGTTCCGTTTCTTCCGTCCTTTAAAGGATTCTTTGCACCGAAATCTGAAAAAGACGAAAACGAAAAACCGGTGGCGGCAAACGGAAAAGCTGTTGGTTATGAGAATCAGACGTATGAGGGTGATTCTCTTTAGCTTTTGCTGATAATCTTCGCCCATTGTTTGTAAATACAATAGAGTTGTATATAGGCTATGGTGGGTGTTTTTTGTTTTTTTTGGCCAAGCACATCATTGTGGGTTTTTTAATCAATAACATGCATCCGTCTACAATGTATCATCATTCATCCATCAACATTTATAATAAATATGTAAATGGCAAGTATACAAGACATATATACAACATTAGGACATAACAGACAGACGGACATATAACATACCGTTCGCCTACAAGTAAGGCCGGAGCTTAACATAACATGCAGATTACAATACTTGACATTATGGACGTATTACCTGCTTAATAATAATACAGTCAGTTAATAATACCGTCAAACAAAAAATAAAAAACAAAAAAACAAAAAATAAAAGCAAAAACACATATATATACGCAAATCATCACATCTCTGCACAACCTAGCGTACTACCTAACCAACTCTTCATATGGGGACCATAATTCTACAAATTTGCTAATGTTACCAGAATTGAAACTGAAATATTTTTCTATTTCAAATCTGTATTTCAAATTTCTTAAAAATATTTCTAACAGTGGCCTTGTCTCTTGTAACTTACTCTTATGAATATAAAACTTTGCAAACAAAATGATAAAATCCAAAACCACATCTACCTTAACATTGTTTATACACCCAAACAAAATAAATTCTTCTGTAAAAAGAACATTTGCGCGGTAAATACCACTTCTGTTTAACAAATCTTCCAAATCAGTCCAAAATTTCCGACTAAGCGGGCAGTACCAAAATATATGGGAAATTGTTTCATTTTCAATTTTACAAAAGGCACAAAGGGGACTGTCAAGAATCTTTTGAACAAATAACCGGCTAGCAACACCAAGAATGCGGTGAAGCAATCTGGTCTGGAACCATCTTAACTGTGTGTCCTTAGTTGTTTTAAAACACTTATCAAAAATCTGTTTCCAGTTCAGGTTGTAAAAATACATATTCCATCTGTTCATGCCTGCAGGGTTATCATCAAATTTTGATTTCAAAAAGACTTCTTTAATTGCCTGTTTGCCTCTACAAATAATCTGCCAGGGTTTATAATCCCTAATCTGAAAACCATTCAACGAATCAATTTGTACTTTTCTCTGATATTTTTGTAAGGACTTAATCACTCCCTCATAGAATACAAAATTAGTTTGAACAAAAGGAAAATGTAACCTAAATTCTTCAACGGTAAAGAAATTTCCATTTAAATGTAGCAACTGATGGACAAACACTACATCATTTTCAATCCATTCCTTATTTACTATTGTACCGTGGTCTCGTATAATGTTCAAATTGTAATGTATACATTCGGAAACAAAATCATTCACATTAATTACCTCGCTTAAGGAACAGCATTTCTTATAATGTTTCAAAACATCCTTCCAAAAACTGTTACCACATCGTTTCATTAACACATTTACATACTCGGCACCCACTTTAAATATGTCTTTCATTCCAGGTATCATGTCAAAAATAAGCTTTTTTACATCAAATTCAAACATCTTTAATCTGCGAATCCAATTTATCTTTACTGATGCCACAAAAGTGTAAATGTCAATCATATTCAGACCACCATTGCAATAGGGTCTGCAAACGACATTACGCCGAATCTTTGCAGGTTTACCATTCCACAGGAAGGAATAAAAGGCTGCATTCACTTCTCGTAAAAAGTCTTCGGGTGGGTCTGGCAATACAGTTAATAAATAAACCAATTTTGAAAGGACCAAAGTTTTCAAAATTATAATTCTACCGAATGGTGTTAACTGTCTTCTGCTCCAATCGTTTAACATTCTTTTAATCTCTTTTAATTTTCCTTCATAATTAATTTCCAGAATGTTGCCGGTGTTTGTCGAAAATTTGACTCCCAATACTTTAAAAATCCCAGGGTCCCAGAAGTTCATATCCCTCATATATCTTTCTTGTGAATTTCGCTTTCTTCCAATCCATACAATTTGAGTTTTTTCATTGTTTATCTTTAATCCGGAAAATTTAGAAAATTTCTGTAAAGTTTTAACACATTCAACAAACGATTCCTTACTGCCATCCAAATAAAGAGTTGTATCGTCCGCAAATTGAGACAATAACACTTCCTCGTTATTCAATTTCAATCCTTTTATCACAGAATTATTACGTAACATTAATGATAGTATCTCGGAACATATTAAATACAAATATGGTGAGAGGCTATCGCCTTGTCGGACGCCTCTTCTTATGTTAAACCAACCAGAATATTGGCCATTTATTGTAACACATGTCTGTATATCTTGATAAAAAAAAACTCGTATCCACTGTTTCTTCTTCGTCGTCGTTCGCTCGTATCCACTGTTTTACATCGTTTCCAAAATTGAAAAAATCCAATGCCTTTTGTAAAAAGGGCCAGGACACACTGTCGAACGCCTTTTCAAAATCAATTGCAAGCAGCAAACCTGGTATATTTTCTCTTTCAGTAAACATCAACACATCATACAGCAAACGTATATTATCCCCGATAAATCTTCCTTTCATAAAACCTGTTGTATATGTTATTTGTACTTAATAAGCCTATTTGTGATAAAAGATGAGTTTAGGCGTATCGAAGATTTTGTATGAATATATATTAGGATTATACAAGACTTTTGTGACAAAAAACTGAAAATGTGTCTGTTGTTCTTCAACTGATGTTGGTTGGTTGGTTGGTTGATCAGTTAATTGAACAGTTGTTCTGTCGGTAGGTTGGTTGCATCCTTGCTGAATGGATCTCTCTGTCTCTCTCTCGCTCTCTCTTATCTCTCTCTTAACTCTCTCTCTCTTGCTTTTGACCACTCACAAATACAACCACCCACCAAACCACCCATCCACACACACACACACACACACACACACACACACGCGCGCGCGCACGCACTCACACAAACAAACACACACACACACACACACACACACACACACACACACACACACACACACACACAAACACACACACTTATCAAGTCATACTTGGGAATAGGACGATTGATCTTGGACTCCGAACCTGGTTTTTTTGAGTCACTTGAGAAAAAGTGACTCTATGTAATCGGTCAGTGTTAGTCTGTCCGGCCGGCCGTCCGGCCGTCCGTAGACACCACCTTAACGTTGGACTTTTCTCGGAAACTATCAAAGCGATCGGGCTCATATTTTGTTTAGTCGTGACCTCCAATGACCTCTACACTTTAACGATGGTTTCGTTGACCTTTGACCTTTTTCAAGGTCACAGGTCAGCGTCAAAGGAAAAATTAGACATTTTATATCTTTTCTCGGAAACTATCAAAGCGATCGGGCTCATATTTTGTTTAGTCGTGACCTCCAATGACCTCTACACTTTAACGATGGTTTCGTTGACCTTTGACCTTTTTCAAGGTCACAGGTCAGCGTCAAAGGAAAAATTAGACATTTTATATCTTTGACAAAGTTCATCGGATGTGATTGAAACTTTGTAGGATTATTCTTTACATCAAAGTATTTACATCTGTAGCCTTTTACGAACGTTATCAGAAAAACAAGGGAGATAACTAGCCTTTTCTGTTCGGCAACACACAACTTAACGTTGGGCTTTTCTCGGAAACTATAAAAGTGACCGGGCTCAAATTTTATGTGAACGTGACTCATTGTGTTGTGAATAGCAATTTCTTCCTGTCCATCTGATGCCTCATATAATATTCAGAACTGCGAAAGTGACTCGATCGAGCGTTTGCTCTTCTTGTTTACATATGAAGCTAGTAACTCTTGCCAGTGTGTATCGCATCCAGTTGCTATCAGTACCGGACGTGAACTGACGGAAGACGGATGAATCTTCCGGTCAAAAGACGTCCCAGGGGCTTGTTGTCCACAGCGTAGGGAGGATACCGCTTTTGCTTAAAGGTGTTATCCATTTAGCCTGATATTAATTGGGAAAGGTCGACTGCGCGAAGTCTACTTCACGAAGCTTGCTGCGTGAAGCTTTGGCACTGAATTTTATTATTTTTCGGTCAAAAAAAAGACTTCGGGGAATCTTTGTAAAATCAACTTCGGGCTCAATTGAGGAAGGTCTTTATGAGTTCTGTGGTAAGGTACTTTTTGCCGTTTTTCTTTGAGAAGAATAAGATACAAGCCCAAATGTTCGATTATACTGTTCAAAAAAAGAAACGCATAGTTGCTACTTGCCAAATTTGTTTTATTTTTCGAAAAAATTAACAGAAAATCCAATATTTAGATTATTTGTTTGAAATTTAGTATGGACACAGTTGAATGCACACACAGTTCATTTGCATCTTCAAATCAATCAGTCAATCAATACGATTGGGTGCCGAGGCTGTCAAGTCAGTAGGGGGTGTGACTGCCTTGAGCAGCAACAACTGCCCGGCACCTTCTGGGCATGGACTGGATCAGATGCCGGATATCTTGCTGTGGGATGGTGTCCCACTCCTCCTGACGTGCCTGCAATAGATCGCGGTGATTTGCCGGCGCTTCTTCTCGCCTGCGCACACGTCTGTCCAATTCATCCCGGAGGTGTTCTATCGGGTTCATGTCTGGCGACATGGATGGCCAGGGAAGCACCTGGACATGGTGGTCGGTGAGGAACTGGGTGGTGAGTCGTGCTGTGTGCAGGCGAGCGTTGTCCTGCTGGAATATGGCATCCTGGTCAGCCAGAAGAGGAAGGGCGTGTGGGCGCAGAATTTCCTCCACGTATCGCTGGGCAGTTATGCGCCCTTGGACGTGCACCAGGGTGCTCCTTCCAGCGGTATTGATCGCCCCCCACACCATGACGCCTCCACCACCATGAACGGGTGCCTCATCCACACAGTTGGGCGCGTAACGTTCGTTTACTCTCCGGTAGACCCTCCTCCGACCATCATGTCGCTGGAGCAGGAAGTAGGACTCGTCGCTGAACCACACGTGTCTCCAGTGATTCCGGACGGTCCAGCGAAGGTGCTGGTTGCCCCACTGCACTCGGTTCTGGCGATGGCGGCGGGTGAGGACAGCTCCTCTGTGAGGTCTGCGAGCTCTCAAACCAGCTTCATGCAGGCGGTTCCGCACGGTCTGGTCCGATAATCGGTGTGGCCCGGGGAGAGCCTGGACAGAAGATGAGGCCGACAGGAAACGATTCCGGAGGTGGCGGAGCCGTATGAAGCGGTCGTGAGCAGCAGTTGTCGCCCTTGGTCTTCCCGCTCGTGGCAAGTCAGCAACGGAGCCAGTGGCTTGAAACCTGACCCACAGTCTACTGATGGTGCTCTGGGACACGTGGAAGTGCCTGGCGATTGCACTTTGACTTTGGCCTGCTTGTAAACGACCCAATGCAATTTGGCGGTCTTCTCTGCTCAATCGGGCCATCTTTCGTCGCTGAATTGTCGTCTGATTTCTTTGTGGCGAACAATCCGCTTTTATGGGTTTTGGAAGACATGGTGAGAGCTCAATATTCCCCGAGTTTCACGAGATTACACTGAAGCATGACGAGTGGTCATGCCAAATGAGCAATTTTGACATTGTAGCCACTGATAACGCATGCGTCACGTGCAGAGCTCACTTGTGGCAATGGACGAAAGGTCGACGACCAGATAAACATTTTCTGCAGTTTGGTGGATATCCTTGTAGCCATATAACTAAATTAACCAAATATTACAAGCTATGCGTTTCTTTTTTTGAACAGTATATAAACCAAAAAAGTCTTTTTACATTTAGTCAACTTTTGACTAAATGTTTTAACATAGAGGGGGGAATCGAGACGAGGGTCGTGGTGTATGTGTGTGTGTGTGTATGTGTGTGTGTGTGTGTGTGTGTGTGTGTGTGTGTGTGTGTGTGTGTGTGTGTAGAACGATTCAGCGATTTTAATTAAGCGTTGTTGACTATGAATGTAGATGTAAATGCTTGTATAACTGTGTTTTAATTTTAAATGTGTCAAGCCCAAAGAGCATAATTGTAAAGTTATGATGTTGCGCTATATAAATGCTCATTTATTATTATTATTATTATTATAAACTACTGGACCGATCTTTATGAAATTTTTCATGAGAGTTCCTGGGTATGATACCCCCAGACATTTTTTTCTTTTTTTCGATAAATGTCTTTGATGACGTCATATCCGGCATTTTGTCAAAGTTGAGGTGGCACTGTCACACCCTCATTTTTCAATCAAATTGATTGAAATTTTGGCCAGGCAATCTTCGACGAAGGCCGGACTTTGGTATTGCATTTCAGCTTGGAGGCTTAAAATTTAAAAATCTGAAAATTGTAATTAAAATTGTTTTTTTATAAAACGATCCAAAATTACGTTTATCGTATTCTTCATCATTTTCTAATTCCAAAAACATATAATTATGTTATATTTGGATAGAAAACAAGCTCTGAAAATTAAAAATATAAAAATTATGATTAAAATTAAATTTCCGAAAGTGATTTAAAAACAATTTCATCTTATTCCTTGTCCGTTCCTGATTCCAAAAACATATAGATATGATATGTTTGGATTAAAATCACGTTCAGAGAGTTAAAAAGAATAGAGATATAGAAAAGCGGGCTATCCTCCTCAGCGCAACCGCTACTGCGCTTTTCTGGATTGTTAATTTCACTGCCTTTGCCACGAGCGGTGGACAGACGATACTACGAGTGTACGGTCTTGCGGAAAAAATGCTTTGCGTTCAGTTTCATTCTGTGAGTTCGACTGAGCTTGACTAAATGTTGTATTTTCGCCTTACGCGACTTGTTTTTCTTTGTCTGGGTGTCGCTACAAGACAATAGAAAACCATTTCGTTTTGACTCACACAGCTGTCGACTCAAGACCTTTTAAAGGCCACATTGTGCATGGTTCTCAAAATGAAGTCAGTTAAAGACACAGTCGCCTTCGCATCTAATAATTATCAGTATAGGATGTGGGCTGACGGAAGAAGCACGCGATGGATTTCACAGTGTCTTCCGGTCAAAACATGCCCCTTGATGTCGTCCGCTAATAAGGATTTAGGACAGGGTAGGGAGGACACGGTACTCTTTTAAAGTCGCTGTCCATTGTCCATCAACTTGTTCAGTATGGTAGGTGTCGAATGAGATACAAGCCAACATTTTTATTTCAGAAAAAGACAGCGTATTTTCTTCTTAAAAAAATCAGCCTGTTAATGTGTCATGGTCCATTTTCAGGCCGTTGATGCCTCGGTCTTACTGTTGTTGTTTTTTTAGCGTTATCCAGCATTTGTCATGAAATCTTAATCATTTAAAGAAAATGTTGCGTCGCACCCAGTTAAACTTGCTATGAGATTTGAGCTGAGGGAAAAAAACATGTGACGGATGTACCTGTATCTTCTGGTGACAAGGCGTCACAGGAAATGGTCAGCTCATAAGGATTCAGGACAGGGTAGAGAGACCACGTTGTTCTCTTAAAGGCGCTGTCCATCGTCCATCACGTTTTCAGGAAGGCAAGTGCCGATTGCATCAAGTTACACGTTTTCTTTGTCCTTTTCTGGCTGTCGCTAAACAGAAAATCAGTTCTCAAGTTGTGACGAATATGTATAACTCCTGTCAGCTCAAGGCCTTATTCTGCGTGGTACTCAAAACTAAATCATTCAAACGCCTTGTCGAGAAGAGAGTAGCCGTATTCTCTTCAAATGTGCTATCCATAAAAAAAAAACACGTATTTAACCTTCACCATCTCTACCTTTGGACTTCCCAGTTTGGATGATGAGGTCGTGTTGAAGCTGAACCAGATCATAACCATATTTACGCAAATACTTAAATTGTATTACCGCTTCTTTGTTAAGTACGGTTCGCGCGCGACGCAGGAAATACAAGGGAGGTTAATTAGGACAGCTAACAACTCAACTCAGGCTTCTAAATGTCTTCTAAATGTACACAGTTAAAAAAATGTACAGACGTGCAAAGTGCAGGATGGAAAGAGAAATACATTTATTACACTGATGCTGAATGGGCTGCATCTCGTACCGTTCTACACTCGGGTACACACGGTAGTACACAACGGGATAAAGCAGTAAGACAAAGAGGATTACTTCTTTTGAATGTGACCACCCGCCAAACCACCCCCACCCCCACCCCCAATTAAACGAAAAACAAACAAACAAAACAAACCAACTACAACAACAACAACAACAACAACAACAAACAACAACAACACCAACAACAACAACACACACATACACACACACATACACACACACACACACACACACACACACACACACACACACACACACACACACACGCAGCAACTGTACAACAAAATCAGCAAACAAGAAAACAAACACAATAAAACAACCAAAATCAAGAACAAGCAGGTAAAAAAAATAGCAAGAACAGAAAGTTCAACACTTGAGATATCAATCTCACAAGCAAGCACATGCTCAATGCCCAAACAGCACCTCTAAGAACGAGTACCTACGTTTTAGTCATAGTAGTGCACGCCAAACTGCCAAGACCTGTTCACATAAACGGCTGGACCAAGCCAGCCCTGAAGTCCTCCAACTGCAATGATGAAGCACTCAGGGCTCTCTGAGTGACGGCCACGTTGGGGTCAGCAGTCGTAAACTTACCGTTGTTCCAGCGTCGCGGACGACGCTGGTATCTGCGGTCGGGAAAGACTTTCCACGAATTTGCCACAGGGCGCCGCCATGTTTTCTGTGCTCGACTGCGAGCAGACCACAGGCACATTACACCCAACATTCTTGTAGGCATACACAGACGCAACATAGCATATACAGACAATAACACCCACAACACTTCAACTGCATATGAAAGGAATAAAAATAAATCCGCAAATCAGTCGCGCACAATACACCAGTTAGAAAAACAAGGAGTACCAAAGCGGCGTGCAGAAACTAAACTGACTCGGAGACTGAGAAGAAACATTTATCACACGATGTGGATAGCAAACATTAAAATAAAACAGATAAGTCAAGCAAAAAATAAACACAAATATCGAAAACACAATAAACAAAGGTAAAGAAAACAAAAAGAGATGCTTGCCGACAGTCAGTGTGTGTGTGTGCGTGGTTTGCCGTGTGCGTCAGCGGGGTGTGTGTGTGTGTGTGTGTGTGTGTGTGTGTGTGTGTGTGTGTGTGTGTGTGTGTGTGTGTGCGTGCGCGTGCATGCGTGCGTAGGCTACGTTCTTGCGTGTGTGCGTTCGAATGAGAAAGAAGAGAGAGAGAGGATTGAACAATGAGGTCACGTTCTCTGTCACATGAATACATATACACACACTGAAGGCTACTTCGGACACGAACACTTGCCAACAACTGTGGTTGGACATGCTTTTGAAATGTAATATTTTTTTCGACATGATTTCTGGACATACGAATCCCGCTGTGTTGCCTACTGATGTTGCGAATGATGAAGGTTTTGAGTTGACTGACCTTGAGGAGGGATTGCATCAGGCGTTTATCGTCTCAAATTATATCCTTGCTACTTTTCAGGAGTCAACTATTGCCATTCATGGTAACTTGGATAGTCAATGTTTTTATTTGTTTGATTCCCATCAAAGAAACAGAAATGGTAACCATTCTTCAAATGGCGCTGCAGTTTTGATGTCATCAAGTTAATTCCTTTGCAGAATTGATTGATTTTCTCAAAAGCCATTATCAATGTGTTTATCAATTAACACCTGTTCATTTCTGTCCAACTGCAATGCAAACTCAATGTGGAGGAAACAAGGATTCATTACAAACAAGTCATCCCTGTACATCAACAGATTTATGTACCTCAATCAATACTGCTAGTATGAGTGACAGGAATCTAAAAGAAAAAACAACCAAACGCAAATGTACTACTACTTCTACGACTCGTTTGAATGTAAAACAGAAATGTAACACTATCTGTGACAATGACGGTTCTACGACTCGTTTGAAGGACAGTATAGATCGAACCTTAACCCACAACTACGACAATTTGTGTCAGACTTTTTTGAACAGGAAAATATGCCTCTGTTCAACAGTAACCAAAACATGGAAGATGTTTTTGAAACTTTACAGAAATGTAACACTAGCCTATCTGTGACAATGTTGCTTTTGAATTGAACCCACATTTGTTGAACAGGAGAGAATGTTCCTGTTCAACAGTGCCCAAAACACTGAATCTGACGTTTTTGAATCTTTTCTGTCATCTAACTGAATCTGACGTTTTTGAATCTTTTCTGTCATCTAACCCAATTGCTCATGACTTCATCGATCTTGAACATGCCTACTTTTCAAAGAAAGACAGACAAAAGCGAAATCTGCATGTTAGCCATCTGCCTGAAATGGTCAATGCACTTTTGTAAAATTGTCACAGCTGTTATGCACTTTTGTGAAATGGTCAGTGCTGTTGTGCACTTATGCAAAACTTGGTGCTGTGCTGTTAACATTTGAACAAGTTTAGTGCAACTTGCTACTATATAATCGCTGTATGCGCTTTGTGGTAATAATGCACTGTTGTGAAAAGTTTGCGCTAAATGTTGGCACTATGCATCATTGTTGGAGCACCCTCCTGTAGATGCACCATGCTGAAAAATGTACTTATGAATCAAGCATTGACTGAAATAAACAATTTATATATCCAGCACAACATGCAATTCATTAACTTTTGACCCTAACCTTTAACACTTCCCAAAATAAATCTTTGGTGGACATTGCATCGACGCTGTTCATTTTGAATGAACATTTTTCTTGTAATAGCTGGAGTGTGTTTAGCCTGTGCTGTACTGTAAACGCTGGCGTCTGCTGTGTTGACTTACTGATGACTGTGGGACCGAGGTGGCTGTGGTCTTTGGTGACCGTGATAATGCAAATGGGCACTGTGCGTGTAAACTTACTCTTGTAGCTGAGTGTGCTAAGCCTATGCTGTACTAAGAACAATGCTTTGTTGTTATGGTTGATTATCCATATTTCTGGTGAGTACATTTGTTTTGTTATCTTGTACTAATAACGTTACTGATGTTACTGGGCTGGATAAGCTTTGATCTTAGGTGATCGTGGCAGAAGTGGTATTGTTGTGCGTGTGACAATGACTGTCTTTATCTTTGTCAAGAGTGTTTTTGATGTTTTACTGTAAGTGCACATTTTTGTGCGATTTTTGTTGTTTCATGTGTAGGCTGTATTGAGAACGTTGGGGTCTGGGGTGTTGAGTTAGGCTACTGATGGCCGCTGTGGGACCGGAGTAGCTGTGGTCTTTTGTGACCGTAGAACAATGCTTTGTTGTTATGCTTGATTGTCCATGTTTTTGGTGAGTACATTTTTATTGTTATTTTGAACTAAGAACGCTACTGGTGTTACTTAGGCCGGAATAGCAGTGGTCTTTGTTGACCGTGGCAATGGTCACCGTGCATGTAAACTCACTCTTGTACTTCTGTTGTCTTTTGAGTGTGTATATGCTGAGCGTTTAGTGGATTGAGGTACTTATTTGGGAAGAAATGTAGCTTTGAATTATAATGCTGGATGCAAGCGATGGCTCACAGCTTTGATCATCAGAAGTCCATCAAAAAGATTAATATGTGAAAATACAAAACGGAACTGTTAGTCCTGCGAGACAGTACTTCCTGTTTTAAGCATTGTTGTAGATGCGATAGACTTCCTGCTGATAATTGGGTACCATCTCAGTTCAGCCGCTCAGTCACTTGACCAAAATCATTTGATTGCTCACTTCATGTAAACTGGAAGGCAAGGATAGTACACCCAAAGAACCAGACACAAAGTACAGCTTTAAAGTATTTTTTGCTCTACTTTTCATAAGTTGCAAACAAGTATTGAACGGTCGTAGAACTTTCAAACTGGTATGGACGTTTTACTGATATATGGCTTTTTGTTCCACATCTCGTTTGCTGAATTTGCTGATATATTTAGGTGTGTGGAATGGGTGTGTTTGAGTGTTTGTTTAAATTACCATTTTAATCTAATCAATCTTTGACATCACAGTTGAAACAGGTGTACTTCATCACACACACACACACACACACACACACACACACACACACACACACACACACACACACATCCATGTTAACCTCTTTAAAACTAACTTTGGATTGCCTACACCTGTTGCCATCATTTTGCTGAAATAATGCTGTCCACCAACGTCCATTCCAGCGGTCAGAGGCAGTGACCATGGGCAGTGAGAATACGTCATGTCTTGTGGATGAAAACAACCGTACTGTCTTCACCTTCTTCTCTGAATTCGCTTATCATTGGCCCGGTGAGTTTAACATACATTTCTGTTTATTCTGTTTTATTCAATGAGTTTTATTGTGTTCAGGGGCGTTGATGCAAAACGTGTGCTTTTGTGTGTGTGTGTGTTTGTGTGTGTGTGTGTGTATGTGTGTGTGTGTGTGTGTGTGTGTGTGTGTGTGTGTGTGTGTGCGCGCTCGCGTGCGTTTGTGTGTGCGCGCGCGCGTGAGTGTGACTTCATATGTATTCTTCAACAAATTACCACATAAATGTCAAAGCATCCCATTTGAACACAAAACCGACACTATCAGGAAGCGCAAACATGTTACTGCGGCTGGAATGACCAGCATTATTGATACAACCAGCTAATCGTAGAGTCGAGTCATACAATATCGTATGCATTATGCATATATATATCGTGTGGTCAAGAGTAGATCAGCTGTGTGTGGAACTGTCGTGGAGCCAAACGCCTGCAGGCCAATTATGCTGTTGGTCCCGACACGCGACTTTGAGAACTGTAGGTGTGAAAGTGTTTATTCCCGCGAATTATCGCGTGTCTGCACTCTGTTAGGATCAGTTAGGGACCATAAGACTTAGGAATACATGCATGAATGATAAGAAAGAGAGAGAGAGGAGGGGGGGATGGGGAGGGAGGTGAGAGAGAGAGATGATAATGATGATGATGCAACACTATTTAAAAAAAATAGAGGTTTAAGGCTACGCCTTTTTTCTAACCTGTCCTTGCAACCAACAGACATTTCTAGTAAACCATAAACAAGTAGAACAATCACACAAGCAAACAAAGAATTAAACAAATTAGCATGAAAAACAGCAAACAAACAAACAACTGAAAAGAAATTAGCAATAAGGCAAGAGAGAGAGAGAGAACTGAGAACTGAGAACTCAGAACTTTATTACATAAGGATAAAGATTTTAGGCTTAGCCTAATCTTCCAACCTGTCCTTGGAACATATACAGAGAATAATTGTAAACAAAAGCAAAGACTGCGCACATACCTCATCAAAGTATTAAACTAATAAAACAGAGAGAGAGAGAGAGAGAGAGAGAGAGAGAGAGAGAGAGAGAGAGAGAGAGAGAGAGAGAGAGACTCAGACTCAGACTCAGAACTTTATTACAAAAGGATAAAGGTTTTAGGCAAAGCCTATTCTTCCAACCTGTCCTTTATACAACACATAAAGACAGACGCACATTAAAAATATAAATTCAATCATATAAGATACAGAAATACATTGTATGGAATGAGAGAGAGAGAGAGAGAGAGAGAGAGAGAGAGAGAGAGAGAGAGAGAGAGAGAGAGAGAGAGAGAGAGAGAGAGAGAGAGAGAGAGACAATGACAATGACAAATCTTTATTTTTCGATGGTGACAAGAATAAGCATAGATATGCTTTTTTGCATCTGGCCCTCGCCCTAAAGAGGGACTAGAGAGAGAGAGACAGAGAGAGAGACACACACAGAAAGAGAGAGAGAGTGTGTGTACGTGCGTGAGTGAGTGCGAACGTGCGTGTGTCCGTGCGTGCGTGAGTGCATGCGTGTGTTCATCAGTCTTTTTCTTTCAACCTTTTCAGGTCAGACTGAGGTGGAGGTGCTGGTATTGTCCGTTGTTCTTGTTGCTGCCATCTTCGGTAACACAATGGTGAGCTGCTGGACGCAGTTATTGTACTCTACCATGGCGGGCGATACACAAATATATTTCACTCTGCCTTTTAATCCTTTCAAAATATTGAAAATACACAACTTCAAGAGCAAAATCAAACCTTATGGATTTTTACTGGACTTTTGGTTATTGTGTTTATCACAGCAAAGCAACTATAATACCACCAGCACCACTGACCCCACCCCTTCCGATTGATTTGTTCCGACGGTTGCCATTGAGACCAGGGAATTTTCTGATTAGAGCTGATTTATTCGTTGATTACGCAGACAGGTCAGAAGGGGAAACGATCGTTAATTGAGTTTTGCGCATTGTGCACAGTGTGAATGTGATGATTGAACGATTTTGCAGTGAACTGCGGATAGATTTAGGTGACTGGATTTGATTAGCTCTGAAAGAGAAGCAAGGTCACTTATTAAAGGTACCGTTCTTCCTGGGTACATGGCCATCTTCTCCGTCACAGATCTAGCTGTCTAGTATGGCAATCCGAATGGTGCAAATGTCCCTTCTAGCTCTTGATGTCTAAATAACGCATTATTTAGCTAAATAACGCGTTATTTAGCTTAACAATGCTTTATTTAACTATATCATGCATTATTTAGCTAAATAATGCATTGTTTAACTTAAACAATGCATTATTTACAGATACAGAAAAAAGAGAGCACAAAGCACTAAACAATGCATTGTTTAGCATAAATAATAGATTGTGTCTGTAAATAACTCATTATTTATAAATAATTACGCGTTTTCTCTAAACAATATATTATATGTAAATAAAGTGTTATTTAGATAAATAAAATATTATTTAAATAAATAAAATATTATTTAGATAAATAAAATATTATTTGGATAAATAAAATATTGTATGTAAATAAAATATTATTTAAATAAATAAAATATTATTTAGATAAATAATTTATTATTTACTGTTTTTGCCTTGAAATAGTATTATTACGCTAAATAATGCTTTATATAGCTATATAATAGGTTTCCGCTATATAATTCATGATTTGGTAAATAATACATTATATACCGTAAATAAAATATTATTTACCGTAAACAATATTCATTGTTTAGCGCAGTGCATCGAAGCCGATATTTCTCTTGTTGTTTTTTACCACGTGTTTCCGTGGATCCACGAGAGCTCTGTTGATTCTCAAACTGACCAATCAGACAACTAGCATCTGTCTCGGCGTACTAAAGCTACATCCGCTTCGCTTCCGACCATCTTCTTGTCAGGTGGCTAACTTCAACTGATGGTACAACAGCAGCAATTTAGTTCGCAGTCGTTCATTCTCCATGTCCAGATGTAAAAGATGTTCCCCCATAAAACTTTAAAATACGAACCCTTTGCAGTGCCAGTTCCTGGACAACCGCTGTAGTTAGAGTTCTGATCAATTCAGCGGGAACGTTCCCTTGTGCTTGTGTAGCCATCTTGATTACATTTGGATTGGATTGGATTGGATTGGATTGGATTGGATAAGATTTACAGTCCAGTGAGGTTACCCTCATGGAAATTCGGGCTGCTTTCTCCCCGGGGAAAGCGAGCTGCCATACACACGGCGCTACCCATATTTTTTTTTTCCTGCATGCGTGTATTCATGTTTCCCGAGACTTAATGCCGTGTGAGATGGAATTTTTTTTAAAACTTTATTCCAAGTCCCACGGGTATTTGATGGACATTTTTATCTATGCCTATACAATTTTGCCAGGAAAGACCCTTTTGTCAATCGTGGGATCTTTAACGTGCACACCCCAATGTAGTGTACACGAAGGGACCTCGGTTTTTCGTCTCATCCGAAAGACTAGCACTTGAACCCACCATCTAGGTTAGGAAAGGGGGGAGAAAATTGGGGCCTGACCCAGGCCTGAACACGCAACCTCTCGCTTCCGAGCGCAAGTGCGTTACCACTCGGCCACCCAGTCCCTTGGCGGAACCGGATGTGGAGTACCGGATACTGGGTTTGCCAAGACAGTGGAGAATCAACAGCGCTCTCTCGGATCCACGGAAACACGTGGAAAAAAACAACAAGAGAAAAAACGGCTTCGCGATGCGCTAAACAATGAATTGTTTACGGTATATAATATTTTATTTACGGTATATAATGTATTATTTACCAAATCATGAATTATATAGCGGAACCCTATTATATAGCTATATAAAGCATTATTTAGCATAATAATACTATTTCAAGGCAAAAACAGTAAATAATAAATTATTTATCTAAATAATAAATTATTTATCTAAATAATATTTTATTTATCTAAATAATATTTTATTTAGATAAATAATATTTTATTTACATATAATATTTTATTTATCTAAATAATATTTTATTTATCTAAATAATATTTTATTTATCTAAATAACACTTTATTTACATATAATATATTGTTTAGAGAAAACGCGTAATTATTTATAAATAATGAGTTATTTACAAACACAATCTCTTATTTATGCTAAACAATGCATTATTTAGTGCTTTGGGCTCTCTTTTTTCTGTATCTGTAAATAATGCATTGTTTAATTTAAACAATGCATTATTTAGCTAAATAATGCATGATATAGCTAAATAAAGCATTGTTTAGCTAAATAACGCGTTATTTAGCTAAATAATGTGTTATTTAGACATCAAGAGCTAAAAGGGACATTTGCACCATTCGGATTGCCATAGTCTAGGCTTTCACGTGGATTCAGAGCATACTGACATTTTTGCTTGTGGGGTAACTCAGATGTACACTAATTTGTTGATTTAAACAATTTTGTTCAAAGAATTACAAATAACAATTCGACATACAATTAAACCAATGAAGCACAACAGCTTATTTTGAAACGTGCTCTTAAAAAACAGTATAAGATCAAATTTGGTGGATGAATATCAAAAGTATAATGGGGTTTGTAAAAGGAGCAAAAACTTGTGATACATGTTCTTATTCCAGGTCCTAATAGCCATGCTCAGAACGCCACGCCTGCGGACCAGCATCAATTTAGTGGTCGGCAGCCTGGCGGTGTCCGACCTCCTGACAGCGTCCGGCATTCCCTTCATCATCGTGACGCTGGTCAAGCAGCAGTGGGTGCTGGGCCCCGCGCTCTGCATAATCATCGTGTATGTCCAGTTTGTCTTCGGCATCTCCTCCACCCTCAGTCTGACTCTGGTCAGCGTGGAGAGGTACCTCCACGTGTCCGTGTCTCCGGGACGCACCATCTCCCTCCCGGCCACTCTCAAACTCCTGGCTGTGTCCTGGGTCGTTTCGTTTCTCTTTCCGGTTCCGGTCGCGCTTGCGCAGACCGTGATGACGCTACG
Source organism: Littorina saxatilis (assembly GCF_037325665.1). Lineage (NCBI taxonomy): Eukaryota > Metazoa > Mollusca > Gastropoda > Littorinimorpha > Littorinidae > Littorina > Littorina saxatilis. Next base: position 55,977,563 of record NC_090256.1, on the reverse strand, counting down.
CTGCCGGAACGAGAATCTTCAGTTCTGCGGGGTCACGTGGCCTGACCGCATTCGTGATGACGTGTACATGGGGAGTCTGATCGCTCTGTTTTTCGTGGATCCTGTCGTCGTCATGACTGTCTGCTACGTCAGGATTTTTATCATCGTCAGGTCGTCGTCTGCCAGAGTGAAACATGGTGGTGGTGGTCGTGGTGGTGGTGGTGAAGCTGGTGGTGATGGTGACAGTGGTGGGCATTGTTGTCAGGGGTCGTCACGGACGAGTGACCTGCAGCTACGCTTGGTGAAGATGAGTATCAGCATCGTCCTGGCTTTCGTCTTCATGTGGCTTCCCTTCTTCATTCTCAGGTAAACACCATATGTATGTAATTTATTTTATTTTTACATCTCGTGTGGCTGATCGTACCATGCGTTCTATTAGTTTTCAGTCTACAGCCAACAAAATGGAAAAGGGGGAAGTCGGGCTGTGCTTGAGCGAATGCTTCTAGATGTAAAAATTAAGGTGCTGGTTTGGTCATACTTTACAGTTACCCCTTAGGCTTATAGTTAGGCCTATTTATTTTACACTTATGTCATTTCAGTTTACCCGAAGACATATCTTCACTTTACGCATATGTCAATCTGCGAAGGAAAGTATGCAAGAAAATTGCAGGGCTGGATCTAGTGTATAAGAGGGATGGGCTGCCAAAACTAGACAGGATAACAGGGGCTGGCCGCGCAACGCCCTCAAGATGCTCTTGGGGTTTAGCATTTGAAAGCAGTATTTAGGGTTTCTTCATGAGAGAAATGGTACATTTGCCGCGTAAGAGCGAGGGGGCGGCTTCCAATAGCACTTTAACGATGTATTTTGGGTTTCTGCTTGAAACAAAAGGTACATTTACCGCGTAAGGGAGGGAGAGGGGGGGGGGGGGGTCTTCCGATAACATTTTAAAGGGGTATTTTGGGTCTCTACTTGAGAGAGAAAAAAAGCTATATTTCACGAGTAAGGGGGGGAGAGGGGGCTTCCGAAACACAGGAAACTCCCCTAGCCCTAGATTCAGCCCTGACTTGGAATGTTTGATTAACTATATACAGTACTCCTCGGATAAGGTGACCCCCCTTGGGACCAAAAAATTTCGTGATCTTATCCGAGGGGCACGTTAACCGATCCTCGAATAAGATCAATTTCAGTAGAAAAAAATTGATCTTATCCGAGGAGATCAGAGTTTAGTTTGAAGCCATATAAAAGACTTCCCGCCAATTGAAAGTCAATGACGTGATAATATTAATGGGCAGATCCAGAGAGAGACACATGATTGACATACATACTGACACTGACACAGAGACCATCTGCATTAGAGAGAGAGAGAGAGAGAGAGAGAGAGAGAGAGAGAGAGAGAGAGAGAGAGAGAGAGAGGTAGAGAGAGAGAGAGAGAAAGAGAGAGAGAGGGAGACAGAGAGAGAGAGAGAGCGAGAGAGAGAGAGAGAGAGAGAGAGAGAGAGAGAGAGAAAGAGAGAGAGAGAGGGAGAGAGAGAGAAAGAGAGAGAGAGAGAGGAGGTGAGGTAAGGTAAGGTAAGACAGACAGACATAGAAAGAGAGGAGAGACACAGACAAACTGATCATGACAGACAGAGATAAAGAGAGGAGACGGAGAGAGAGACATAGAGTTAAAAAGAGGGAGATCGAGAGAGAGAGAGAGAGTAGGGGCGGGAATTGAAAGGAAGAGAGAGAGAGAGAGAGAGAGAGAGAGAGAGAGAGAGATTGGAGGCTGAGAGAGAGAAAGAGACATGATAGAAGAGAGAGAGAGATGGCCAGAGGGGCAAAGATAGAGAGAAAGAGAGAGAGGAGAGGGGTCGGAGACTGAGAGTGAGAGACAGACAGACAGAGACCATGAGAGAAGAGAGAGAGGGGGAACGAAAGAGAGAGAGAGAGAGAGAGAGAGAGAGAGAGAGAGAGAGAGAGAGAGAGAGAGAGAGAGAGAGAGAGAGAGAGAGAGAGCTTCCAAATATCTCAAATCTTCAACAATGTCCTTTATTTTGGCCTAAAATTGGCACTACTCAAATATCGCTTATGACATGCATTACAACATGAGGTCAATTCTAGCCTCATGCCTCTGCAGAAGGGGAGCGGGCACACTGCAGTTACATCTGTCATCATCCACGCGATGGGTTAAAACCAGAACCATCTAACTGGATTTCCACCATTTTGAGAAATGGCCACTTGAAGATTTCAACCCCTTATAACAAATAGTAAACACAGGATTGTAGCCCTCATATTTTACACACTTGACTTAGAGGTAACACTGGTCATGCACACTAGTAATCAATTTAATTGAACAACTTTTTCATATGCAAAAAATGTATAATTTGTTCTGCTTCCAGAATACACTCCTGCTCTTTTCTCAGTTCTGGAGCTAGAAAAGCCCAGTGCACCATAGCTGCTTCTGACTTCCACACAGACCCCACTGTGGCCTGTGCTACAGCAGTCAGAAGCAGCCTCCTCACACATAGCATGTTCTGCTTCCAAGCAAAGCTTATACTGTACATTAGTTCAAATCGTTTTTCAAAGTTTATTACCGTCATAAACAAACAAATGTCAAGTCACTTGCAAAAATATCATCAAGGACTCATGTATTCATTCATTGTGTGGCCTATTAATGAACGCAACACGCATAAATAAAAATTAAATTGCCGGTACTTTTCATAGCGAAAAAAAACCACAACACACACACAAAACTCTCTCTGAAATCATTACACTTTTTTTTTTTATTGTGTTTTTCAAGAAATCCCAACGGTAATCTTATGTTGTATCAGCTCATATCGTTTTGCGTTACGCACAAAAACTACAAACCCAATAACACTAACAACAAACCAAACGAACAAAGCAGCAAACAAGCAAGCAAACAAACGAATAAACACAAGGCTGAAGGCGCATTTTAACCACACAATGCAAATGGTAACAAAATCACGAGCTTTAGATCCTGACTGCATGCTCTGTTCATTATCAAGAAAACAAATAGGCATTCTTACCTTTTGTTGTACTTTCCTCTTCACAAAATGTTGTGCAGAAAGGTCGAAATAAATAATACACATTTTGCACTTTTAACAGTCGACCTCCTGTACTGCTTTTGTCTCAGCCGTTTGACCAGTTATTCCTGTGTAAAATTCATCTCTGAGTGTCTTCGCTTTTCGAACACACCTTTTCCCGTAGTCCCGGGTTGCAGAGTCTTTAAGTTCGGCTGAACTTCTTCTCATGAGGTGTCACATAGGATGCTTCCTTCATCGATGACAGAATTTTCTTTGTTGGGGTTCCATAAACAGATGGAAGAGATGCTGTGGTAGTTTCACCTTAACCGGGAGCAGTGTCTGACATATATACTACAAGCTGATGTGAATACACCTACAGGGTAACAGAAACCGTGGAAGCACACACAGGAGAAAGATGTACAGGAGTTGGGTAGCTTGATTCATTTTTGAGGGGTGGAATCACAATCAGCAAGTATTGGAGTTGATGCATGACTCGAACAGGAGGATAACCCCCATTCACCATGTTCTCAAAAGGATCTTCGATTGAAGAAACAGCACAATCGTCATATTTTGGGGTAGATTTTGCCAATGGAGACGCATCAAAGTCATCAGGTTTCACTTTTAGCATTGGCAGAAAGGAGATTATGCAACCGTAATCCGTGAATCCGAAGGACAGTCTCCTGAAATGCATGGTGCTTCTTACTTGCCTGGACGTCCTGATTCATCTCCTTTCAAACAGCGTCTGCAAAAGACATGGATACTATGAATGTTATCTCCTTTGAACAGGCAATTACTACATGTACTTCTATTTTAAAATTATTAACCGATAATTAAAAAAAAAGGTAATTGCCTCCGTATTATCGCTTCTGCGTTAAAACTTTGGATAATTTTCGTGTTTCTATTCACACAAACAAATGAAACATTAGTACTTGATTACACTCTGACCACTCATGCTCATCAGTTTGACATTGTGATAACCTCTGAATAACAAAATATATTAGAGTCAATTAAACTGACAAAATCCATCAACCAAATCATTCATTTATCCATCTTTACAAGCATACAGAAATACTGTCAACACTCACTTACATTTTTTAATTTTTTAACAAACACTAAAGAGCTGCATGGATACACTACAACATTAAGGCATGAGCACATGCACACACCGTCACACACAAACACACACTGACACAAACAAACACACACGCGCGCAAGAACATTCACGCTGAAACAAACACATTTACCTGCCTGTGTTTTACAATTAGGAAAACAAAACACAAAAAGCTAGGAATCAGTTTGCAGATACAGGATTTAGACTGAATCAGAAGGTTAATCCCCTATATATTTTAAAAAGGAATCTGAATTTCAGCTTTTATGGTCTGTTCAAATGGGGAAAAAACATAATACATGAAGATACTCACTTGAATCTGTGTCCTGACTCGAGCAACAGCCAAATTGACTGTACAGCAGATGTAAAAATGGCAGAGAGCTGTTCTCTGTTCAAGTGTTTTCAGAAAGTGGACCATCCTTTTGTCAGTTTAGCACACCCCCCCCACCCCACCCCACCCCCTTGCACCCACTTTACCACCAACCCCCCTCCCCGGCCCCAACCCCCTTATTACCACCCTCCTCCCTCAATATCAAGGGACTGCAATCTTTCCTAATTCATTCTTCATACACTCTTTATCACAGGAAAGTTAATTGTGTTTAAACCCTGTACATCCGGAGTCAGGAATTCGGATACTGACACTTGACAGGTGTCACTGACCTGTTTTAGTTCCCACAGTCTATCAAATTCCTTTTTCTGTCGACAGCAGACTCTACTACTGCTAGTTACACTATTCTGTGTGCTGGAGGAAATCCTACACCACACAGAAAGGGTCAAGACCAGATACCACTACCGCGAATGTGCGCTTATCTGGCTGCGCTGAAAACAGGAAAAGTGACTGTGACACAGCAAGCAGAAGAGGTCAGGTGACGATGGCTGCATCTGGCTCGCAGTGAAACACTCCCCTTTCCCCACAGGCCTCAGTAGCAGAACAGACTAAACTGAACTTAGCACGTTCTGCTTCCAACCTGGATGGAGTTAGAGGGTTCTGCTTCCAAGATGAGCAGGAGAAATGCTTGGAGCCAGAACAAATTATGACTTATAAATACGCAATTATGCAAGATTTTCAAGAATCCTTCACAGAAAGTGAGAATCATGTTACCATAAGTCAAATAACTATAAAGTTGCAAAACATGTTATTTGGAGGTAATTGGTTCTGGTTTTAGCCCATCGCACGGGTCTCACTCTGTCAAAGTGGTTTCCGTTGGCAATTTGATTGGTTCAGCGACTTTTTTGGCGGGAACTATTTTCCAAGTTTTATTTGCGAAAGATTTCCTCATCCTTCTCTTTGTATTGGGGAAAATAATCGGGCCAAATAATCTGATGACGTTTATATTTGTGCGTCACTTCTCTTTTGACGTCATATGGAGAGAAAAAAACTCTGTCCAGGCTGCAAAATTGGGAGATTTTTTCCCGTTTCAGTTTCGCTTGATCTTAAGCGGTGGTCTTCTGCATTTAGAGACCAGAACGGGGGTCACCTAAAAAGAGGTGTTCCCGTATCCGAGGTCACGCTAAGCGAGGTTTTCTTAGTCATACAAAGAAGGCTTTAGGTCGGGACCAACACCCTGATTGATGTTATCAGAGGTGTGACCTTAAACGGTAGTGACGTTAACCGGGGAGTACTGTATCTTCTTTCTCTCTTATTCGCAGCTTCATGGGTGTACACAGTTCCTCCATCACGTCAGAAGAGTTCACCCCCACCCTCGTCCTCGCGCTCTCCAACACGGCGCTCAACCCGCTTCTCTACGGCTATTTCAACACCAGCTTTCGTCGAGAGTTCAAGGCTATACGGGGCACGTGCTGTGACGCTAAGTCACGTGACGTGCGCAGCGAGGGTGCGCGAGTGAAAGAAGCAGACTGTAGTTGCGGCAAGACAAGAAGAGCAGTAGACACTATGATGACCGACGGGATGAGGGATAGTTAGCGAACAACAGGATCGGGAACTGACTTTTTTCTGTACTTGAGGGACACACAAAGATACAACTCACTGCTAGTGTTGTCTTCGTGTTCAGTGTTTAAAAGCTTGCAACATCTTCCTTGAATTTGAACACTAATGGTAAAGATAAAGGTCGTCCCATAACCATGTTTGGTCGTAGCTACACTAGAGCTCTCAACAGGGCCAGATTTTTTTGAGTGCGGTGCCCATTTCCTGACCCTCGCTGCCTTCGTGTTGTATTATGCTGTAAAGTTTTACAGCTGCAATTTTGAATAGTATAATCTTGACTTTACAGTGCTAACACCTACACATCCATATCTAAACACACACTAGGTATATGCCGTACCTCTCTCTCTCTCTCTCTCTCTCTCTCTCTCTCTCTTTCTTTCTCACACACACATACACACACACACACACACACACACACACAAGCACACACAACCACACACACATACACATCTAAATCATACACATCCCAGACACACTGGCAAATATAGCGGATTTTTAATCATTCGTGAATTCAAGCAGTTGTTGGAAAAAACAAACATGTTGCGATTCAAATGTTATAATAGTAGAAAAAGCAAGAAACAAAGGAATGAGATATATTCCACAGAAATGTTTTGTTCAAATAGGCACGCGTATGAATAGCACCAGAATGGAGAGAAACGTGTTTACAGCAATACATTATGATGCGGGTACGTAGGTTATATATATACGTGTAGCAACTATAAAGGCACATTCTCGATTCACATGATAAGGCGTGAGAGATCGATTCCAAATGCACCTATAATTCCTTCCCTTGTTAATGACTTGTAAATGTAAAACACCATAGAACTGTCCAGGTTTTTATTTTTTTTTTTTTTACATTGGATAAACGTATTATCTTCATGGACAAATACAAACAAGTCGCGTAAGGCGAAAATACAACATTTAGTCAAGCTGTCGAACTCACAGAATGAAACTGAACGCAATGCAATTTTTCAGCAAGACCGTATACTCGTAGCATCGTCAGTCCACCGCTCGTGACAAAGGCAGTGAAATTGACAAGAAGAGCGGGGTAGTAGTTGCGCTTTTCTGTACCTCTCTTCGTTTTAACTTTCTGAGCGTGTTTTTAATCCAAACATATCATATCTATATGTTTTTGGAATCAGGAACCGACAAGGAATAAGATAAAAGTGTTTTTAAATCGATTTCGGAAATTTGATTTTGATAATAATTTTTATATTTTTAATTTTCAGACCTTGTTTTTAATCCGAATATAACATATTTATATGTTTTTGGAATCAGAAAATGATGAAGAATAAGCTGAACGTAAATTTGGATCGTTTTATAAAAAAATTAATTTATTTTAATTACAATTTTCAGAATTTTAATGACCAAAGTCATTAATTAATTTTTAAGCCACCAAGCTGAAATGCAATACCAAACCCCGGCCTTCGTCGAAGATTGCTTGGCCAAAATTTCAATCAATTTGATTGAAAAATGAGGGTGTGACAGTGCCGCCTCAACTTTTACAAAAAGCCGGATATGACGTCATCAAAGACATTTATCGAAAAAATGAAAACAACGTCCGGGGATGTCATACCCAGGAACTCTCATGTCAAATTTCATAAAGATCGGTCCAGTAGTTTACTCTCAATCGCTCTACACACACACACGCACACACACACACACATACACCACACCCTCGTCTCGATTCCCCCCTCAACGTTAAAACATTTAGTCAAAACTTGACTAAATGTAAAAATCAGCAATTTGGAGATTGACATAAGTGTGTCACTTACAATATCAACTCAGCAGAAAATTCTTAAATGCACAGAATGCAGCCATGCTGTATATTTTCTTATTTAGTTAATTGAACGTTTGCTCTTATCATATGTTAATTCCTGGACACATCTTTAGTGGTATTCATGGTCGCTGACACGAGCTGGGATGTGCCTTTAACAAACTGGTGCTTTAGGAACTTGACATTGTACTGAAACCAAGGTCGTAATACAATTTTGCATTGAATATGAAATTGCTGTTTTACAAAACGATTCATACAAAAGTGCATATGATTTATATTTCTTATTCACACAAGTTTGTAAAATAATGAAACTAGCACACGTGCTTGCACGTATACACAAATGTGCCGGTACACACTCACACGCAATCACACACACACACATACACACACACACACACACACACACACACACACACACACACACACACACACACACACAGTGTGTTCAAATCAAGTATAAGACAGCTTTGTAACAAATATGGACCTTTAAAACATTAACTTGCTCGACAAATGTCTATGAAAAGTCGTACAATCGCAAATACACACAAACCTATACCCACACGCAAAACAGCAAAAATATTAATAAATGCCCGCTTGTGCTTTAACACATTGTGCAAACAGATACTACTAATTGTTTTGTTTTGGGTTCACTTCAAAAACTCACTCAAGACAACTTCATACCTATCTACTTAACAATTCTTGGTATCACCACAAAAATCCTAGTCTTTTGAAACCAATTAAAAATGTTACCTTCCTCCAAAATACAAACACAGCAAGAAAACATGATTTAAGTTAGCATGCATGTGTTTCTTAAAGCCGTGTCTTAATCCAGAACATCCAGAATCGCAAGTCTTGGTGCAAACAGGCCCTAACTCACCTTTAAAGGCACAGTTCTTCCTATCTATGTAAACGATTCCGCTCACCGTCATGGATCTTGTGAGGCTATAAATAGTGGCTTTGTAAGAAATGTAAAGGATGCCGTAAGGATGTTGATGGTTGGCATGTGGCCAAGCGGAGGCGGAGGGATAGTCATATCCCGTATAAAACCATGCCAGATCTCAGATGGTCAGCATATTAACACTTCATGTCCCGAATTCGCGAACAGTCTCTTGTACTGGGGACAGAAATAGAAAATTAGCATAGCAGATAGTGAGCCGACTCGTTCACATGGGAACGTCCGTTTTATGCAGATGTCAGTGCCGGAGTCACGTGCGCAAAACAATAATTGGAGTGCCTTGACATCACTGGAGAAGAAGGCTACAAAGCTGAAACTACAAATGCTGTACAAACACATTCAGCTTATCGTTCAACATTCACATACTAATTTTCATTGTTGGCAGTAAAAACAACAATCACAGAAGTTGATTAGTAATGGACTTTACATTTATGTTTTACCACCCGATTAACTTGCACAGCCATTCCAATGCAGACAAAATCAATACGAGTCAAAACAGACCTACACAATGTCACAACCAATTCATTCACATATTGTGCATGTAAAGAAGACCCCCCGCGGGTTAGGGGGAAGAATTTACCCGATGCTACCCAGCATGTCGTAAGAGGCGACTAACGGATTCTGTTTCTCCTTTTACCCTTGTTAAGTGTTTCTTGTATATAGAATATAGTCAATGTTTGTAAAGATTTTAGTCAAGCAGTATGTAAGAAATGTTAAGTCCTTTGTACTGGAAACTTGCATTCTCCCAGTAAGGTCATATATTGTACTACGTCAAGCCCCTGGAGCAATTTTTTGATTAGTGCTTTTGTGAACAAGAAACAATTAACAAGTGGCTCTATCCCATTTCCCCCCCCCCCCCCCTTTCCCCGTCGCGATATAACCTCCGTGGTTGAAAACGACGTCAAACACCAAATAAAGAAAGAAAAGAAAGATGTAAAGAATCCTGATATTGTAAGAAGTAAAACAAAGGGGCGACTTTCACACATTTTGTTAGGAGAACATCGTTCTAACAGTTAAACTCAAAATAAATTGATTTGATTTTCAGTTCATTTCATAAAACGTGACTATTCCAGGTGTACCTTTCGCAATGATACTGAGTTAGTTCCCTTCCCTGCTGCGTGCGGCCACGATCTAGAGGATCAACACAAGGGAGGTAACCCCAGAGCAACAGAGATTTGAAATGCACGTCAGTCAATCATTTCTCCTCTCACGAGGCGCCAAGAAGTCTTGTTTACTGACAAATACCATATTAGGAAAGAATCCGAAACACAATCGCAATGTGTGTAACTTACACAGACAAACTTGACTCACAAAAGTCAACGTCTTCATTCACAATTGAATCAGAAATGTCAACTTCCTCATTCGAACTTGACTCAGAAACGTCAAAGACTTCATTCAAACTTAATTCACAAAAGTCAACATCCTCATTCCAACTTGACGCAGAAACACCCAAGACCTCATTCAAACTTGACTCATTCGAACTTGACTCAGAAACGTCAAAGACCTCATTCAAACTTGACTCATTCAAACTTGACTCAGAAACGTCAAAGACCTCATTCAAACTTGATGAGTCCGGACAGCTCCACCCTCTCGCCCAGCTTGGGCAGCCCATGTTTCTTCAGCACCATGTCGGCCTCCTGCCGGGCCTCCTGGGGGAGAGCTCTCCTGCTGTCGGCGTGGGGGACGGGCTGGGAGCGGTTAAAGTCCTTGCGGAACACCTGCATGGCCTCCGACACGTACTCGGACCTCAGCTCCAGCAGCTTGAAGAGTTCGTGGCACGCGGCCTGGGTGTTCCGCATGATGTCCTCGTACAGGAGAGCACGGACAGGAATTCCGCGGTCCCGCATCTCGGCACAGCGAGACACACTGGCCGCCCAAGCCGCTGTAGCGATGCCCGAGGCTGTGAGGTGCGAGGGACGCAGGGCGGCGGTGGGCTTCTCGTTGATCCCGGCCAGCGCTGCGTACAGCCACTTCCTGGCGCAGGGGAAGACGGTGGACAGGACCTGGCTGTCCAGCACCACGCGCAGCGCTCTGTAGGCCGGATCGTCACTGGACACAGCCAGGCACGAGCTCAACGTCTTGAGGCTGTTGCGGTAGAGGAAGAGGTAGCGCGCGTGGGGGAAAGCCGGGTAGACGTCCTCCATCATCTTGGTGACACACGGCCTGGCCTTGATCAGCAGGGCTCCACAACGATCGTCAGGCTTGCACAGCAACTCCACGGCGCTAATCAGCAGCTGGGAATACTCCCCGGCAGGAAGAGCTCCGTCCCTCACCAGCGTGCCGAGGCAGGTCAAGGCGTCAGGCTCGTGCAGCACGCGCATGTGGGGAGCCGAGCCCAGCACGTTCGCCAGCAGCGTGGAGCCCGAGCGCGGCGTGGAGCTGAGCCAGGTGACGGGAACCCGCGGGGCTCCCACGTCGGACGCCGTCTTGTGGAAGGAGGCGAGGGGCATGGTGATGACGTACTGGGCCAGCTGGAACTGGCGGAGGTAGAGGGGACCTCCGCTGTAGACGTCCTTGCCCTCTGGGGTCTCGACGAAGACGGCGTCGTGGCGTGTCAGGCAGTAGAGGGACACGTTGGGTCGGAGGATAGTGGACGGGTGTTTGAAGCCCTTGTGCTTCGTGATGAAGTCGCGTATGCCCGCCACGGAACAGTCGCCGTGTTTTCTCCGCCACAACACCTGCACGGATAGAAAATGATGAGCAATAAGCAATATGGAGGGCACAAGTCTAAAGACAGACCAACTAACAGACCTATAATGACAAGTAGACAGAAGACGGATGGACAAACACAAACGTCTTGCTTGATGTCAAAGATAATCTACTATATCCTAAACACTCTGGGGACACAGATGTGGTGTTTCAGCCCCTATGCACCAACACCTAGGCTCTAACACCTCCTCTCCCCTTCCCCTGTTTAACTCTCACCTCTTGTACATGTGCGCTCTGCTTAAACTGTAAGCCTCTCCTGGCGTCCCTCCGCACTCTCTCGATGCCCCAGACTGCCCACGTGAACTTCTGCAGCGTGACGACCAGCCAGCGGGTCAGCTTGTACAGCAGTAGACCCAGAGCCTGGAGCACCCAGTCCCTCGCTACGTTCATCGCCACGCTCATGTTCTCCAGGTGGTTCGCCTGCTGGCTCGTTGGCGTGTCCATGACGATGGTCTGATGGCGGTGGTGGTGGTTGTGGTGGTTGTCAGGACGTTCGGGGTGGTAGTGGTGTGTCCTTTAATTTTTCTGTAAAGAAGAGCAAGAAATGATTACTATAGTTTTGCAGCTACTGCCAGAGAATGTGCTCGAAGTTTTGTTTTTTGTTTTGTTTTTTAATCACTCACGGTCATAATGTCTAAATGATTAGTCTGCTGGCTCGCTGGTGTGTCCATGATGATGGTCTGATGGTGGTGGGGGGGGGGGAGGTGGTTGTGATGGTGGTGTGGAGGACGTTCGGAATTGGTATTGGTTTGTCGTTTAGTTTTCTGTAAAGAAGAGCAAGAAATGAAAACTATAGTTTTCAAGATACTGCTCGACTTTTGTTTTTGTTTGCTTGTTTGTTGATTGTTTGTTTGTTTTAACCAGTCACGCTCATAATTTCTTAATAACTCGTTCACTGACAGGTGTGTCCTTGATGACGATCTGATGACAGAGGTGGTGAGCAAGTCAGTTTGGGATGGTCCTGTCGTTTAGCTTTCTCCACTGAGAAAAAGAGAATGAGCATTTGCCGTGAGGAAACTAAAGGCTGCCTGTGTGGGTTCACTGTGAATGCTTGGTTGATAATTCAAGCGTTGCAAAGTGCCTGAAGGTGTTAATTCAGATCATCTATTGCCGGACAGGTTTGCGTGACATTTTAGCGCGAACTTGTGCAACAGCTAGCACCACCGAAGGGAATCAGCGTTGGTAGGTGAGCCGTCAAGTTGTTTGGCAACTCCTTCGCAGGGCTAGCCATTCGGACGAAGATGAAGACAGATTGCAGTATTCTCAGAAGCGCAGAGAATATAAAGAGTTGTTGAGGCAAAAAAAGGAATTATATAAAGATTCTGTGGTTGAGTCATTGCATGCAAATTTAAAGGACCCTAAAAAGTTTTGGGAAACAGTCCGTTCAGTGCGACCATCTCTTGGTGGACAATGCAACATATCGATGGAACAGTGGTATGAGCATTTTCGTGATGTTTTTGGTACCGTACCACCTGCGGAAACAAATACCCCGGGTAATGAAGGTGATCAAAGTTTTGAGCAAGGAGAGCTGAGAAATTGTGACTCTTTAAACCAATTGATCACACATGATGAGGTAATGCGTGCAGCCCGGGCGCTAAAAAATGGAAAGGCAGCTGGCCCAGATGGGTTGATTAACGAGTTTTATAAGAATGGTATTGATATACTTTTGCCTTTTTTGACCAATTTTTTTAATCATTTATTTGACAACGGTTTGTTTCCCGATGAATGGTCACACTCGATTTTGCACCCAATTCATAAGAAAGGAGATATTAATTCACCGGATAATTATAGAGGTGTTTCGTTGTTGAATGTATGCAGCAAATTATATAGTTTTATTTTGAATAAACGTATTTCTGATTGGATAGAAGAGAACGAAGTTGTTGGGGAGGAGCAAGCTGGTTTTCGCCAAGATCACTCTACAGTAGATCACATATTTACACTGTTTGGAACCGTACAGAAACAGTTGTTGAGACATAGAAAACTGTATGCAGCCTTTATAGATTTTCGGAAAGCGTTTGACTCTGTTCACAGGGATAAACTATGGAAAGTACTGGATCAGAATGGCATGTGTGGAAAGATTGTTTTAGCCCTTAAAAGTATGTATACGACAGTGAAAACGTGTGTTCGAGCAGGAGGTGAACTTTCAGATGTATTCATGTGTCCAGTCGGCCTAAAACAGGGTGAAAACTGCTCACCGATTTTGTTCTCATTGTTTATTAACGAATTAACCAAAGACATTATGGCAAATGGAAGACACGGTATTCAATTGTCACCGGATTTAGTCGAATTATTGATTTTGTTGTTTGCGGATGATGTGGTTTTAATCTCTGATAGTGTCATCGGTTTGCAAAACCAGCTAAATGTTTTATTGACCACCTCAAAGAAGCTTGAGGTAGTCGTAAATATGGCTAAATCGAACATAGTTGTGTTTAGAAACGGTGGTCATCTAGCATTACGAGAAAAATGGTTCTTTGGTGATAGTGAAGTGAAAGTTGTAAACATGTATAAATATTTAGGAGTCTATATGTCCACAAGAATCTCTTTTTCCCACACTCTAAACGACCTTGCTGATCGCGCGAGAAAGGGAGTATCAGCTATCCTCAAACTTCTTTGGAGTATTGGGGAATATTCTCCTGATACATTTTTTAAACTGTTTGACAGTCAAATACAACCGATCTTGACGTACGGTTCGGAGGTCTGGGGACTCTCTGCTGATCAACAAATTGTTGAAAGAGTACATTTGTCTGCCATTAAAAGGTTTATCGGTGTCCATTCGAAGTCACCAAGGCATATAGTTTACGGTGAAACAGGACGTTATCCTCTGTTTGTGGTAACGCACATAAAGTGTATGAAGTTTTGGCTTCGATTAACTCGGATGGATGGCAACAGGTACCCCAAGAAAGTGTATAATATGCTACTGTCTATACAAAGGCAAAATTACACGACATGGGCTTGTAACGTTCGTAATGTTTTGTACAAGTATGGATTTGGTGAAGTGTGGGAAGCACAAGGTGTTGGTGATATTTCCACGTTTGTAAGAGAATTTCGCCAAAGACTTGTCGATTGCTTTAGACAGGATTGGCATAGTTCCCTTGAATCACACGTTTTTTATAATGTGTATTCGTTATTTAAGCAGTCCTTGTGTATGAGTGGTTATTTGTATCAGATAAGAAATGTTCATTTGAGAAGAATGTTAGCACGTTTCAGATTTGGTATGTCACCCTTAAATAACCACTATTTACAGTATAAACCCAATGTGAATAACGTAGACAGATTTTGCCCTTTGTGCTCAGATGATACACTGGAGACGGAAGTACATTTTTTACTTGTTTGTCCCGCATATAATGAGATCAGAGTTGAATTAATAGCCTCAAAGTATTATCGGAACCCATCCATGTTTAGAATGTGCCAATTACTATCCTCAACAAATGGCCAAGTGGTAAGACAGTTAGCAACGTATATTTACAAAGCACTACGATTTCGCACTGATTCTCTGGAAAATGCTCAGTTGCAAGATGCAGGGCCATAATGTTGCTTTTTCTGCTTATTTTAAACATTGTTCGCTTGTATAATGTGTCACCAGTCTTGTTATGGGCCGGAGGCCTAACAAATAAAATTTCCGACTTCCGACTTCCGACTTCTCTCTCTCTCTCTCTCTCTCTCTCTCTCTCTCTGTATTGTATGTCTTTGTCTGTGTCTCCCTCTGAGTATCTCCGCTTCTGTCTTTCTATGTCTGTGTGTGTGTGTGTGTGTGTGTGTGTGTGTGTGTGTGTGTGTGTGTGTGTGTGTGTGTGTGTGTGTTTCTCTCTCTCGCTCTCGCTCTCTCTCTCCCATCCGACTCCTGGCACACAGGTCAAAGCAGAGGTTAACTTAAGTGCACGTGTACCTAGCAGGAGGGGGATGATTCGGGTCAGAAGTGGGGTAAGCACCTCTGACAACCTAATCCACAATCTTTTGCTAGTACATGTACTAGTAGCTCACACTCGCTTGCAATTTTTGTGTCTTACATTGAAGTAACATTACCATTGTTAATTCGTTTTGTTTCCTGTTTTTTGTGAGATGTGTATATTATAAAGTGAAAATATTTTGCAACTCATTTTCCAACTGGCGGACTCGCTTCTCATGTCACCTATGACGCCAACATTATGCCTGCCCCCGCCCAGCATAGGCTCAAAACAAATCTAGACGCACACTTTTACCAGACTTTCTCATTTAATCTACATTAATTTTGCTGCATTTCTTATACCACTTTATTCAGACACTAAAACGTATTGATGTGTACATTCTCCTTGGCCAAATTCCTCATCCAAATAAAAAAAAAACGTTCTATTTTATGCTTAATGCTTTTTTGAAAACTTTGCTGCTCTGACAACCTAATCCACAATCATTTAAAGTAAATGTACTAGTAGCTCACACTCCCTTGCAATTTTTGTGTCTTATTTTGTTGTTACATTAAAGTAACATCACCATTGTTAATTCGAACTGGGTTCATATTTTTCTAGAAAAATGCATGTCTCCTGTTTTGAGCGTACACTGTTTTCGTGGTGCACTTCCTCTTTTTACTACCTCTCTTTTTTTCAAAAAATTCAAAAAACACACAGCGGCCATCATATATTATATTGGTTTTTACTGTGTTTGTGGGGGAGGCATTCCTACATAGCCCAATGTTGGCAGGTTTTATGTTTCTGCCATGTGCGTTAATATTGTTACATGTACATTGATTTTTGGCATGTATGTGGGACAGGCGTTGTTATCTGCCTATGCATTAAAGATCGCATGTTTTTTGTTTCTACCATGAGTGTTTATATTATTTCATTGATTTTTGGTGTGTATGTTGTGCAGGCTTTTCTACTTGTACAAGTGTTAATGTCGGCAGGGTTTATGTTTCTGCCATGACAGCTTATATGATTACATTGATTTCACGTGTTTATGTCGGGAAAGCATTCCTACATATGCTCCAATGTCAGCAGGTTTTATGTTTTTGTAATTAAGTTTCTTCTGTGGCCTTTTTGCTGTGATGCATATAAATTTGCGCTTTGAACTGGACCAGTCAAAGTTTTTCTACTACTTGTATTTCTCCACTTTTTTAAAAAATATTTTTGAAGTGACAGTTGGCAGGGTTTTATATGTCAAATAATTTTTGAACCATGTGTATCAAAATACTACATTTAGACACACACATCTTAGAATGTTCTCAAACTATCTCGCTCTGTCATGCCAAGTATAAAGTAACTTCTTTTCATCACAGTCATCCTACTGTGTTATCTCCCTCCATGCTACACCAAATGCACACAATAACATAAACATAGTGTACTTTTATTCCATGAGGGGTGTTGCAGGTAGCTTTGTTTCCTCCTTGGGGATGAAGCTACCAGGGGAAGGGATTGTGTTGGAGGTGCGGGTAGAGGGGTAGCCCTCCCGGTGCTCCCCCTTGGACCTCCCTAGTCTAGGACCCTGGGTCTTCGCGAGGTGGCCATTGTGGCGTAATCCCTCCGGACTAGCATAACGTTTCCCTATCCCAAGACCGACCGTGCGTGGTCTATGACCACATCCTCTACGAGGTGACCTTATCAACTAGGCAGCGCAAGCCCCTAGGCGAAACACGGCGGATCTAGAGGAGAGAACCTCGATAAAAAATTTGAGCTGCCATGAAGACGGAGCATGTTGGTTGAGGACAGCGGGCAGACCTTCTGTGCCGACACCCATCTACAGGAGAAAACCAGGCATGCACGCATCAAACCCAACATGGCCATTCCATGAGCGCTAGTAATGGCTTTTGGTGTGTATGTGGGGCAGACGTTCCTCCATGCGCTAATGTCACCAGACTTTGTTTCTTTGACTGTTACATTGTTACAGTGCCCTTCGTGCTGGGTTGTCTTAAGTTTAACTCAACTATCACGTTCTGTTATGAGAATGAATAATGTCATGCTCCCCAATATTTACTTAGCTTTTATTGTTTTATTAGTGTTAGTCAAACATGCTACCTGTTTTATAAACTGCTCATCAATGCCAAAGCCAGCATCTCTACAAAATTCATGTTTTTCCTACAAGTACAACAGAGTCTGTTTTTCCATGTCCAGTTATTCAAAACAATCCAAAACTCTTATTCTTAAAATGTTAAATATTAAGTCTCAAACAGTGATTTCTCTTTGCAAAACAACTTTCATTGTATGTTAACCTCCTTGTTGTCACTCAGCATTTTTTTGTATTCTCATCCACACTTTCAGCACTCCCCCCCTCCCCCACCCCCCTCCCCATCTCAGTTGTAATTTGTAAATGAGGTTTTCAGCCTTCAATCCACTATTTAAAATAGTAAGTAAGTCAAGCTTTTCAAACCTTATAAATAATTGCTTTGATGTTTTGCTGATGTTCAGTTTATTATTTAATAAAGATCTCATGGTTCAAAATTTGATATTGTTTTTTCAAAAACTTGCGTGTGTTCCATTTCAAACTAACCTCAATGTGAACTCCATTATTACCGTCACATCTGTTTTACAAATTACACCCATAATCCCAACCAACGCGCAAACACACACACACACACCACAACTACACACATATGTACTCGTTACCATTAGCCAACGCTCGTCATAACACTAATCAATAGACTAGGAAACAATCTCTTCGATCATCTCTGCGCTGAGTCGGTCACATTTTTGCTCACCCCTGCCAACAATCTCAAACCGTAATAGCACAGAATATCGTCCATACCAGCAAAACTAGTGTGAAACATAAGTAATCAATTTATCCACTTGACTATATTCACAACAGGGACCTATCATTCTTCTTTGCATGTTTTTATGCCTACGGATTTTCAAATACTCTGCAACACATGTAACCCAAATTCAACATGTTCCTGTACAATACCGCTTCTTTTATGAAAACATTGCTTCGGCCATGTTGATTTTAATCAACCAATTTTCTTGTTCACCAGTGTATTTCAGTGAGTGCTTGCAGGTGGGAAATTAACTTGCTGCAGTCATAGACCTATATAGGTCCCTGCTGCAGTCGTTCACTTTGTCTAACTGACATTTACTTTGAAGTTTTCAGGAACTCGTCATGCAAGCAAACATGGGTAAACACACATGTAGGGGAAGGGCCCCTCATATGGACCACTTTTTGTTTATTGCTGATAACTAGCTTGTTTTCGCGCAAAGAAGTTTCATTTTGTGTTTGGTGGTCCTTCTTTCTTAGGTTAACCGCTAGGCCTAATTAGAGTAAAATAGCTTTGATACACATTCAGCAAAAATTAAATACAGAAAAAATCACAAAGGGTCCATATTAGGAGCCTGGGCGCCTAATATGGACCAGTGAAGCGGTCTTCACGAATCACTGTAAAAAGCCCCCTATATTTCAAAATAACATGATACAACTTAGTGTACAAGTCAGCCTAATTAAAATATGCTCTAGATTTATCTGTTTCGGGTTGATGAGAGCATTATTTGAAGCACACCAGGAAACTAAAGAAGCTTATCAAAAACAGAGTGAAAATAAGTGAAATTATCAACTTCCACGAAAAGAAGACTTTTCGTTGCATTTTTGTTTAAATCTCGAGGGCTAGTTATAGGTTATTACCAGCAAGCTTCTTAATGAATTAATGAAAATACCCTTTAGCTTTTATTTTCTTCGATTTGTTAAAGGTGGTCCATATTAGGGGACTCGCACATTCTGTGAGATTTTGCTATTATTTTTTGTTTGCAGTAGAAACTCGGGGTCAACACTGCTAAAATGTAACAAATACGGTATTAGCTGTCATATATAGCCATTTCTGTTTGATAAAAGCTTTGGCTGTAGACAGAAACGAGTCCGTTTTAGGCGGCAAATGTAGAGTGAACGCTGCCAAAAGTGAAAAAAGAGAAAAAGCCTAACGGTTTTGAGATTTGTGTTTCTGCAACTGTTTTGACATGTGCAAGTTATCCAAAGAGGGTGAATACAGCGAATAAAACTTTTTTGAGCGCTCTAGCGCCGTTAGTTGGTGGTGGTCCATATTAGGAGCCGGTCCATATTAGGAGCCCTTCCCCTACTTCCTAATAGACGGACACAGCAGACACACACACACATACACAGACACACTCACTCACACACACCACACACACACCGACACACACACACACACCACACACACACATATACACACACAGTGCACTCTCTCAGTCTCTCTCTCTCTCTCTCTCTCTCTCTCTCTCAGTCTCTCTCTCTGTCTCTCTGTCTCTCTCTTTCTCTCTCTCTCTCTAACTCCCTGCAACCAACTTCCCCTACGTCCCGCCTCATCATAGCCACTTGCCGACCTCAGTCTCTCTCTCTCTTTCCCTCCCTCTCTCTATTTCTCTCTCTCTCTCTCTGTGTCTCTCTCTCTTTTTTTCTCTGTCTCTCTCTCAGTCTCTCTCTCTCTCTCTCTCTCTCACTCTCTCTCTAACTCCCTGCAACCAACTTCCCCAACGTCCCGCCTCATCATAGCCACTTGCGGACCTCGCCTCCTCACCCCCCCACACCCACACACACACACACACAGTGCACTCTCAGCTCAGTCTCTCTCTCTCTCTCTCTCTCTCTCTCTCTCTCTCTCTCTCTCTCTCTCTCTCTCTCTCTCTCTCCCCCAAAGACCCGACCCACTCCCTCCCCGACATTCTTAAAAAAATGGCGCACTTTCTTCTTTCAACGGTATTTTGGAGAAAAGGTCAGGTGGGTGGGGCAGGTCCACATGTGCATTCTTCACCCTTACCCCCCCCCCCCCCCCGCCCCCCTCATTGACTCAGGTCACACACCCCTTTCATTCAAGCAAACGACAGCATGGTGAGACTTTTGTCTGACGTCTTTTGTTCCGCAAAGTTCCGGTACAAGTCACTTTTAGCCTGCCTTTACAACTTGGTGTACATTATATATATATATGGTTGCGCGAGTGAACAAAGGCTCGTATGCACGCATGTACGTAAGCCTGGACAGACACAGCAACATACTCACACCCATGCACACACACACACACACACACACACGCGCACTCACCACGGCAGGGTCAGACATTTTGTAAAGATGGCGTTTATCATGCACTTAAAGTTCCGGTTCTATTTCTCGACCTTTTTACCAACCTGCTGTCGTCGCGGCACAAGTGAACACACAAGCAACGACACAGGCACACACTGACACATATTGCAAACCATCCAGCTGCCCCCCCCCCCCCCTACACACGCGTACACACTTTATACACACACACACGAACACCTACATATTATAGCACACCAAACACCAGTTATGACTCATGGAAATTACATGAGGAGGTAAATACTGAGGTTCTTACTTTAAATTAAAAAAAAAAATTGGAAATGTACATTTAGGCAGGTGAAAGCACAGCGTGTGGTTCTACCGATAAATTAAACAGTTGACACAAGCTTTAAACTGACGGGAATGGGGACAGGAGCAGCTGGAGTGGAAACAAAGAATGTAAATAAACGGAGGGGAACGTTGAATGATTCACAGTGGTACAGTCATCGCGCTGAAGGTATCTTGCATGCCGGTATTACTTCAAATAGCAGTAGAATAGATGCAGGGTTGTCCAAAAATACGCCACTATTTTAATTTTCTAATCATTTTCTCTCCATTTTCTCCCCCCCCCCCCCCCCTTTTTTTTAATTTTTTTTTTATCTTACAAGATGTTTATTCAATTTTCAGTCGAGTCACATAATAGACCCTGAAATGTATGAGGATGTTAGGAATCCAAAACGGATGGCGCCCAGTGTGCGTCGAGATTGGTGACACGAACACATTGAGAAATGTCATTCGAATGGCATATCTATCGTCATAAACTTCAAGAATGTATCTATACTATAACAGAAAATTAAATGAAAATTTGGCCAATCAAAAATGTTTTGGGAACCAAATAAACAGGGGTTCATTTTCGGACCACCATAAAATATACAAGGTATCTCAAAATAAAGTACCCGATTTTCTTTCAATACTACAGACAAGTCAGTAACTTTATTGAAATCATTTTTGCGTGATATTGTAGTCAGTTCATAGAAGTTTTGCCACGGTCCCCAGTGCACAGCTTTCAGTTGAGATCGTCTGTTTCTTCACACCACGTGATCAATGACAATGTAGCCACCCCGTTTTCCAATGACAGACTGCATCCTCATTGCCATATTGTCCATACTGTTCATTACATTGGGGGATGTTTCCTGTGGGATGTTCTGGATTTCTCTGAGAATGTGGTGGGGCTCCATCCTGTTGAACCACGTGTTGTCATTCGGATTTCATTGTCCCTTCTCTTAGTTTTTCCATTTCTCGGTACTGATGTTTCAATGTCTTTTTGCCGGGTACTTTTTTTTTAGACACCCTATACACTCCATAAAAAGCGGTTTACATGTTGAGAGAACCAATCAAACCGAGGTGTGATGGAATAGCAATTGCTTAATTTTTATACGAAAACCTCGAAGGTGTAATCAAAACCAGATAGGCTGACCGGTTGATGATATCTTTTTCCGGTATTTTCACATAACAACCGGTTAAATACCGGACATTTTCGGTAAACACAATCACACATTTGTCGATGATATCATCACTACAGCGTCAATTCATTTTCACATTAATTACCAAAAAAAGAAATACACGAATGCAGAAATAAATGATAATTAAATCTACAGAAGAGAGAGAAAACCGATGGAATATCAGGAAGGAAATCTGAATCCAACCTGCATTAACAAATAATTTTTTTCAAAATTAGTTTCTGACTTTATTTTTCACGAACTTGTCAAAAGTAGTCTCAGACCTGTACCAAAGACCCTGTATTCGGGTTCTTCGCCCGTACCAAGCAGAGATTGTCACCATTCCTTTACTCAAAACGCACATTATTCATACATTATTCATACAGCTTATTTGGATAACGCAGTAAACAAATTTAGAAACCTTCCCTCTTTTTTGAGCCGGTGCCAGTTGGGGGCTCAGTGCTGAAAGAAATGGAATCTGTTTGTCGATTGTTTTACAATTTTTACAGACGTGCGTATTTGGCGTTACGGCCTATTACTGAATTGGTGAACTGAAAAACTGAATTGGTGAACTTTTGTACACAAAGAACCCCTGATATCGCAGATCTAAACTTTGGCAATACCATCCTTGAAAGTTCCCAAAATCACAAACACTTAGGAATAATAATACAAAACAATGTAAATGGGATGAACATATAAAATCTCTTGTTGCAAAGTGCAGAACTCTCGTAGCTTGCTTGCGTACATACAAATATAGACTGAGTCGAAAATCATTGGAAATTATGTTTAAATCCTTCATTCCACCACACTTTGATTATTGCGACATAGTACGGGACAATTGTAGCAAAACCCTAACAGATGAACTCGAAAAGTTAAACCTAGATGCAATACGAACAATCATCGGAGCTGTCCGCGGAACCAGTCATTTTAAGCTTTACGGAGAATCTGGACTCCAATCATTATCTGAAAGGCGTAACCGTCATAAACTAACAATGTTCCATAAAATTATTCACGACAAGACCCCCCCATACCTACAAGCAGCACTCCCACCTCTCGTAGCAGCCAACAACCCCTACCACAGACGCCGCCCCTTAGAACGAAGTATACCCCCACATCGAACAGAAACGTACAAAACATCCTTTTTCCTTCGACAACAGTACTCTGGAACCAACTACCTGAACAAATACAGTTAACCGACTCCCTCGGGGAATTTAAACATTACTTAACAAAAGACGACACACAAATTCCCGTTTACTTCTACAGTGGCAGTCGACAAACACAAATAATCCACACAAAAATGAGACTTAAAATTAGTGATCTAAAGAAAGACTTAGTTGAGCGACACCTTGCGGAAAACAGCGTATGCGATTGTGGTGATGGAACAGAAACTGCAACACACTTTTTACTAGAATGCCGTTTACACTTAGCTGCAAGAAACAACACAATCAACAAACTAACCAACAACCTCATACACACAGATATTCTACTTCATGGAAACCCCTCCTTGCAAACAAAAATTAACAAAAAAATCTTTTTAACAGTACAGGAATTTATTGGACAGTCCGGCCGTTTCGAACAGATAAACATGTAAAGTGAAAGCACAATCGATACGTCTACTTGTCTCTCTCTCTCTCTCTCTCTCTCTCTCTCTCTCTCTCTCTTCTCTCTCTCTCTCTTTCTCTCTCTCTCTCTCTCACTCTCCCCCTCTCTCTCACTCTCCCCCTCCCTCTCTCCCTCTCTATCTCTTACTCGCTAATACCATAAATATTATATATGTATTCTTAAACTGATTTTTGTTTTGATGTACAATTTTCATTCAATTTTCTTTTCATGTTTGCTTGCTTTTCATTTAAACTGTACAATAGCCGCCATTTATATGTATTTTTCTAGAAAACTGTAAACACCACTATAAGCATTATGCTTGTTGTTGTTTACTCAATATGCGTGTCTTTGTAAATAATGCACAAACGTTGAATAAAACAGTTTAAACCAACTATGGTTTACTATTGCGGAAAGTATTATGTTTCCATTTGTGGATGCTATGCGTTCAAGAGTGCGAACAAATCGCGTGTCACTGTGACTAAGAGTATGTATGCGGGTCATGAGCAGTGGTGCAGGTACACTGTCAGAATGAAATGCATTGGGAGTACTGAAAGCGGGTGCACCGGGGGCGTGTCTGTCTGACTGTGTCTGTCAATCCGATTTCGTATGTTTTTGTAGTGTGTGTGTAAGTGTGTGAGTGTCTAACTGGTTGTATGTGTGTTTCCATGCAGTGTATGTGTATGTGTGTGTGTATGTGTATGTGATGGTGGTGGTGGTGGTGGTTTATTAATATACCAGTGCGCATCCCGGCGTGTGCGTACGTGCGTGTGTGCGTCTCTGTCTGCCTGTCCGCCTGAATGTGTGCAGATTAAGTCTGTTTCAAATGTCAAAACGTAAGATGTGCTATATAAGACTGACCATCTGCATTCGAGTGAGTAAATGTATGAATATTCTGATCGCATCGGCAAGAAAACTAGTACAGTGCAGAACCAAGGAGTAGAGAGACAAAGATGCAGGGGGGGGGGGGGGGGGGGGGGTGAACGAGTGACGTGAAATGCAACACACATTAAACTACACAAACACACACACACACAACCAAAACAATGTCACATGAGGCGAAAGAGGGTGATTTGTTAAAGACACAACTGACGACATAATCTAAGATACGGAAGTGGTAACATAGGAATGCGCTTCAGACGAGGGAGGGGGGGGGGGGGAGGGGGGGGGGAAGGGGGGATGGCGGCCGCTGTGCACTTTTTTTCGAGGATACAGGGATTAGATAGGCAAACATTCCCCTTTCCCTGTTTCGTGGCCTGTTACTTGCTTTCAATGTTCTTTGTGTGTTCATGCGACGTAGGTTGTATGTACGTACGTCTGTCTGTCTTACTTGCCTAGTGCGTGTCGTTTGTTTAGTCTTGGGTTTTTCCCTGGTGAGATTCTTGGTTCTGATGTGCGCGCACACACACACACACACACACACACACACGCGCACGCACACACACACACACACGCGCGCGCACAAACACACACACACAGCCACACACACGCACGCACGCACCCACACATACACACACATGCACACACACTCACACATACTCACACAACACACACACATACACACACACACACACAAACACACACACAACACACACACATACACATACAGGGTGAGGTGTCCAGATTACGTATGCATGTCCCGCAGCATGAAACCAAGTCTATCAGTCGGTTCCCGAGTAAGTCGCTGTGTCTCTTTGCATTTCGGTCTCTTTGTCTAACCGTCTTTATTAATTATGTATGTCCTGGCCGCCCAACTCAGCTGCACAAAAGAAACGGAAAAGGAAGACAGACAATGCTTTATGTTAAAATGTACTTTGACCGCACACACAAAATGAAAATTATTAAGCTGTGGGAATAAAAACATTTTTATTTTGCTTGATAAAAAGAGGAAGATAATATTCTATTGAGATTAAAACTTGCTTTTGTATTGCGGCTCAGTTCTATCCCACGCTCGAGTCACCGCGAAAGGCATCACACTAAATGAACTAATACGCTCTGGGGTCAGACAAGTTCACAGGTTTCAAAATACGCCCGGCCCTTATTAACTCTACTTTATTCACAAGATTCACTTTGATGCACATTCACTGGGGGTACCTGTAGCGCATGAAAATGTCCGCTTTTTGTCATCTGCACGGGAGTGTCAGGTATAAATCTTATTTAATCCCCCGTCGTCTCAAATTTTGATTTGGTACGTACAGTAGGCCTACTGCGAACGTTGGCAGTTTGAACTATCACCGACCCGGAAGAATGATGGTGGTAGGGTGAGCCTGTGTGGGGGGGGGGGGAGGAGAGGGAAATGTTAACGGCAGCTGGAAACCCCATGTATAAAAGTTCAACAAAGAAGAAGAAGAAGAAGAAGAAGAAAACTAAGAAGAAGGTATAGCGATTTGCATTCCTCACTGCACTGAAAAAAGTATGCATTCAACAGATAAATTCGCCAACTGGGTCTCAAGCTTTGAAACAAAAAACAGAAATCGTAAAATACATTCCTCTAGCCTAGCGCCGACTTGATTCGTCTTCAGTGAAACCAACACATTAGGGTGCGGATATGGATGTGTGTGGTTTGAGTTATGTGTGTACTGATGTGTCAATGTAATGTGTTTATATGTTTACAGATTGTGATTTAATGTGATGTCATCAGTGCATATAAACAAGCCAAAACAAAATGTTCAGTTTGTCTTACTTTCAGATAATAAAGTTGTATTGAATTGAAATGAATTGAATTGAATCTCATCCAGCGTTGTTGTTGTTGTTGTTGTTGTTGTTGTTGTTGTTGTTGTTGTTGTTGTTGTTGTTAGCCTTTTGACTTTATGCAAGGAGTGTATGGACGAATGAGTGCTTCCACACCAGGACAAATACCAATGGCTGTAATGCTATATATGGCGAAATAAATTCTTGTTCTTGTTCTTGTTCTTGTTCTTTAGGGTGAGGTGGATTTTGTTCCACACAACAACCGAGTGAAATTCTGTGAAGACTGAAACGCACAAACAAACAAATAATCCAGAACATTCAAAGCACGTCATGCAAGTGCCTGCACTTTTTGCTGAATTCGTTTCGTATACTCAGTGACACATACCGGCGTCACGAACTGAAAACTCTGCCTGAACAATCCCTCTCAATGCGGTCAATGCGCATGCGCTACGAGTAAATATTAATGTCACATGGGGAGATTAATCAGGTCGTGAACAACCTAACCCTAACCCTAATCCTAGCCCTAACCCTAACCCATGGTTCGTTCGGTCAAAGGGTCGCATTTTTAAAGTCCAAGATTGGCGCATGCGCATCGACAGAATTGAGAGGGATTGTTCAGCAGAGTTTTCAGTTCGTGACACCGGCGTCAGTGCGGACATTAATTCAGTCAACTGCAAACAATTCCCTCCCTGCACAGAAAGCAGCCAAGCTGTCGTTTTCGCTTTGTGTTCATACTCTTCCCAATTTTTAAGCCTGGACAGATCTCCAAGGAATGTCAGGAATTACAAACTTGTACACAAATATGGTTTACACCGGAAGGAAGTAACCTTTTAATTTCGGCGGTTCGAACATACACCACTGAAAATAAGTTATATGACTGAGAATAGAAAGGAAGGATGAAAGAAAGAAAAACAAGTCGCGTAAGGCGAAAATACAATATTTAGTCAAGTAGCTGTCGAACTCACAGAATGAAACTGAACGCAATGCAACGCAGCAAGACCGTATACTCGTGGTCCACCGCTCACGGCATAGGCAGTGAAATTGACAAGAAGAGCGGGGTAGTGGTTACGCTATGCTGCATAGCACGCTTTTCTGTACCTCTCTTCGTTTTAACTTTCTGAGCGTGTTTTTAATCCAAACATATCATATCTATATGTTTTTGGAATCAGGAACCGACAAGGAATAAGATGAAACTGTTTTTAAATTGATTTGGAAAATTTAATTTTGATAATAATTTTTATATATTTAATTTTCAGAGCTTGTTTTTAATCCGAATATAACATATTTATATGTTTTTGGAATCAGCAAATGATGGAGAATAAGATAAACGTAAATTTGGATCGTTTTATAAATTTTTATTTTTTTTTACAATTTTCAGATTTTTAATGACCAAAGTCATTAATTAATTTTTAAGCCACCACGCTGAAATGCAATACCGAAGTCCGGGCTTCGTCGAAGATTACTTGACCAAAATTTCAACCAATTTGGTTGAAAAATGAGGGCGTGACAGTGCCGCCTCAACTTTCACGAAAAGCCGGATATGACGTCATAAAAGACATTTATCAAAAAAATGAAAAAAACGTTCGGGGATTTCATACCCAGGAACTCTCATGTCAAATTTCATAAAGATCGGTCCAGTAGTTTAGTCTGAATCGCTCTACACACACACACACACACACACACACACGCACAGACAGACAGACAGACAGACACACATACACCACGACCCTCGTTTCGATTCCCCCTCGATGTTAAAATATTTAGTCAAAACTTGACTAAATATAAAAAGTTAAAAAAAGAATTAGAAAGAAAGATCGAAAGAAAGAAACAAGTCGCGTAAGGCGAAAATACAACATTTAGTCAAGTAGCTGTCGAACTCACAGAATGAAACTGAACGCAATGCAACGCAGCAAGACCGTATACTCACTCGTAGCATCGTCAGTCCACCGCTCACGGCATAGGCAGTGAAATTGACAAGAAGAGCGGATTAGTAGTTGCGCTGAGAAGGATAGCACGCTTTTCTGTACCTCTCTTCCTTTTAACTTTCTGAGCGTGTTTTTAATCCAAACATATCATATCTATATGTTTTTGGAATCAGGAACCGACAAGGAATAAGATGAAAGTGTTTTTAAATTGATTTGGACAATTTAATTTTGATAATAATTTTTATATATTTAATTTTTAGAGCTTGTTTTTAATCCAAATATAACATATTTATATGTTTTTGGAATCAGCAAATGATGGAGAATAAGATAAACGTAAATTTGGATCGTTTTATACATTTTTTTTTTTTTTTACAATTTTCAGATTTTTAATGACCAAAGTCATTAATTAATTTTTAAGCCACCACGCTGAAATGCAATACCGAAGTCCGGGCTTCGTCGAACATTACTTGACCAAAATTTGAACCAATTTGATTTAAAAATGAGGGCGTGACAGTGCCGCCTCAACTTTCACGAAAAGCCGGATATGACGTCATCAAAGACATTTATCCAAAAAAATTAAAAAAACGTATGGGGATATCATACCCAGGAACTCTCATGTAAAATTTCATAAAGATCGGTCCAGTAGTTTAGTCTGAATCGCTCTACACACACACACAGACACACAGACACACATACACCACGACCCTCGTCTCGATTCCCCCCTCTACGTTAAAACATTTAGTCAAAACTTGACTAAATGTAAAAAGAACTTTAAGAAAGAAAAAAAGGACCCTAGAAAAACAGTCGAGAACAATAGTAGCCTAAGTACTAGACGAAAAAAATATTGATTTTAGATAAATCAGTCAGATACTCGTCCGCATGTCTACACCTGCACTAAAACGGAACACAAGCAAGGCCAAAAGCAAAGTGTGTACGAATACATATTCCCATGCCCCAAGTGTTGAAAGTGACAAGGCATCAGCCAGCTTCTGTCACTTCCATTATCAGTCAAGAGGAGGGCAATTTATTGTATAAACTTCCTGCAATTTCTTTTCATTTTCTCTCTAAACACAGGGGGCGTGGAAGATACATACTTTGGCCGAGTGGGTCCTTTGATACCGCGGTCACAGGGGAGTTATTTGGGGGTTAATATTTTTGGAATGACATTAAAGATATTAAGACGGCTTGTATTCATGTAAGGTTGTATGAAAGTGCTAGAAGTTAAATCTACCCCCACCTCCGCCCCCCCCCCCCCCCCCCTATTCCCTCCCTCTTCTTGTTTCTCTGCGTGGTCAGTATTGGAGCAAAACGCATACAGAACCAGCTACTGATCACACACACATACACACACGCGCGCGCGCGCGCGTATACACCCACCTCACATACACACACTCTCACACACACACACACTCACACACACACACACACACACACACACACACACACACACACACACACACACACACACACACACACACAGGGGAATGAGAGAGAGAGAGAGAGAGAGAGAGAGAGAGAGAGTTACAGAGAGAGAGACACACACACACACAAACACATGCAGGTGCTGTCCGTTTAAAGATGAAAAAATAACTATTAAAAAACCTCTTTAAAAATCATCAAATTTATTACAAGACGGACGAAATAATTATGAAATTGGAAACCTCCATTGGCAGGACAGATATTTGTTATCATATATATAGATATATATCGACTCGTCGCATTATACTTGTCTTGTCTAAATATCGGACCCTATTGCTACGCTGAAAACACAATAGCTGGTAATATATATATATATATATATATATATAACAAAATCAAGGAAAAGAAAAGCCAAACAAAGAATGTCAAGTGGCAGCCCAAATTTTCGACCTGTTGCCAGGCCTTCCTCAGGGGCGTGATTTTATAATTATGCACTTTTGTCTTTTGGCATCTGCAAACGACGAAACGCCGAAACTTCTTCTTTTAATTCGCCGAAAACATTGCAACCATTTTGACAGAATTCCCGTACTTTTCACAACAGGAGAAAGGTGAAGCAAAGGATTGCTGGAAATTGTCGACACGTGTATGGCCACGTCGCGAAATATGCCGAAGAAATCAATAAATCCCAGTTACATTCCTGTCAAATAATACTAACAAGAAAGTACATTTGTTATTATAAGCTATGTGACACAGAAAAAATTAAAATAACGTTATTATAACTGAGGTTAGTTTCATTAAGGTGAACGTGTCTGTTAAGATCGATGGGGGTGTTGATTTAACTCTTGACTCAGACTAACCTTTTAATGGCGAATGATACGTACTTATACAAAAAAAAAAAAAAACTACACCTGTTATTATAACTTAATATGTTATATGGGCGGAAAATGTTACCAAAAGTGACGATAATTTCGACACTGAAGGACTGCAAGTAGCTGTCGAGATGGGACTGTTGATTTAGATTAACCTGGAGGCTATCCTTTTAAAGGCACATTCCTTCTCGTGTAAGCGAACATATACTCACCGTCACAGGTCTTTTACACGGTATAAGAGTGTCGCTCAACTTAATGACATACGATACCGATACATGCACAGCCTGGCGGTGACCAAACGATTAATTTTCTACTGCTGATATGTTGAAGTCACCGAGACAAATTTTGTTCTCGACATTCTTTTTCATTTTCGCGGAAGACATACAGAATCATTTTTGCGTGACGCGCCATTATTCAAGTTATAACGTCTTTTCGAAGGTTGTGTCGCTTTTGACGTTAGGAATTTCCCTGCGAAAGAGAAGATCACAAAGAGACGTCTTGGTTATTCTTAATCGATATCATATGACTTTAACCCCTTGATTGCCGGAAGAATTAAGTTTTTAACGAAAAGCAATGACAAAGACATAACGTAAAAAATATAACAAGTTCACCAAAACTGAGAAAATGGTCTCTAATTCAATATACAATTGTTGTTTTCCTTGTCAGAGTATTGGATTTTGATGATAGGAAAGTAGGTAACTTAAACGTCATTCTGATCAGTGATCGCTCAACGGCTATCGCCAGTTATCTCTCTGACCGGACGCTAAAGTCCTACGCGAATCTATCAACCCAAGAATACAGAGTTATCTCCCATATGTTGTTCTCGAGCAGTGTTCGCGAGACGAAAATGATTGCAGATTGGCCGACTTCGACAGTGATCTCCGTTCTGTTCTTCACAGTTATGATAAAGACATCGTTCTAAGGTCAAAACAAGTCGAAATTGTGGGACTGCTGCCGGAAGGAGACCGTAATATATGGTTGCATCACTGTCAAAAAATCGTCTGCTCCAGCGAGCGCTGAAACCAAACGGTTGATTATCACTTGACACTTTTGCCATATTTAGAGTTGTTTGCACAGTAAATACAGCCGCGAAAAATAGCTCGCTTGAAACTGTCTTACATATCAATTCCTTTGTAATTTAAAAATTACACAACACCATGAAAAATCAATATCGACGATCGCGAATCTGCTTATATCCATAACACATTACGAAAAGATCTAAATATGTAAAAAATCGATTTCCTCGCCAGACAAGGAAAACCAAGGCATCCTGTCAGGGAGAGAATGAGCCGAACTCATTTTGACCTGAGGTCAGGATGCATAAACGTATCATGGCAGTCAACGGGTACACACACCAATAATCTCCAGCCTGGCTTTCTCCTCTGCAGTTTGGGGTTATTTTGTTGAAATAATTGTGTTAGTTACATTATAATGTCAATCTGCTAAATCAGATCATCAAAAATTCCCAAAAGCAGCCACGTCGTTGAGTCCTGGTATGTGGCCAAGTGAAAAGATGCTTTTATTTCCACATAAAAGTCTGGACTGATCTTTGGCTGTGAACATGATCGTATTGGCCGGAAGGACGTGCGGTGCCTTTCAACGAGAGTAGACTGAAAATGGCTGTCGAGATGGGGGTTGTTGGTTTAACCTGAAGTCTAACCTTTTAATGGCGAGTGATACGATAAGCCTCGGTCAACATGAAAGACGCGCTGAATACGCATGAGTATACACACGGAAAATAATAAACGTGGGTCGTGTGAACTGTGTGAACTGAGTGAACTGTCACCGCAAACGTGATTCCGCATTTCCGCCTATAACATTGGTTTAGAGAAACCTTGTTCAAAAGTTGAGATAGCCTAACGCGATGCGGAAAATAATTTCGACGGTAACATTTAATAAGCTGGGGTGGTGGTGGTGGTGGTGGTGGTGTGTGTGTGTGTGTGTGTGTGTGTGTGTGTGTGTGTGTGTGTTAATATTGCAGTACTTTTTCTATCACTAAATGTTCGATCTCGCGTATTCAATCTTGTTTTCAGTCCACCAATATGTTCACTTCATCAGACTTCCATACCGCCTTATCTACACAACAATCATTCTTCCCGACAACGTTTAAGCACATTAAGCCTGTTCTAAGTTGACATGCTATGGTGGGTGTGGAACAGAAGATACCGAACTTAGTTGGCGACAGCTTGTTTGCTGAGTTCTACATACTTTGCCCCGCGTGTTCAAACCAAATAGAAGATACTGACTCCGCACTGTTGTCCCTGTGTCGCTATGTTCGAAGTACGGATGAAGTTGTTGTGTGAAAGCAATCTATTATTTAAAGGTACTGAACTTGTCAAATCCAGGTGCACGGAGCCCCTGGGGCTTTTAGTCATACCTCAGGCAGCTATCCGTAAGAAGAACTACCAAGTTTCATTGACTTGCACCCAAAGAGTCAAGAACTGCGATTGTTTTACGAATTAATTTCGTACTCGGACCCGGCTGGTCCTGACCTATTTTTGGATCTAAATTTAGATCAGGTAGATCACCACATCATGCACAAAAAGACACGTCACTAGCAAACTATGTCAGACGTCATCATGAGTTTGTGTAAAAAAAAATGGAGGCCGGAATCACTCAGTTGAATCGAACTCCGACCAAACACCACGTAACTATACTAGGTTAATTTATGCACTCGCGTGAACAAGAAACTGTCGAGCTTCACAGATGTCATCGTTGGGTAGTTTTGGGTTTGTTTTACTACCACAGGAGGATTTTTGAACTGTAAATGCACTCAGCTGCAACAAAAACGCAAAACGAAGGCTGTGAGCTGCACTGTGCCTTTAAAGCTTTCATGCGCATAAAACGTTGCAAATACTTTGCGCCGCTAGTTCAAACCAAATACGAGATACTAATTCCACGGCTATGTACCAGTTCGAACGCTATGTTCGAAGTACGGTTGAGTTGGTTGAAAGGAACCTATTGTTGAAAGCTTGGATGCGCATAAAACGTTCTACATACTTTGTCCCGTGTGTTCAAACCAAATACATGTAGAAGATACTAGCTCCACACGTTCGTCCCTGTGCCGTTGTGTTCGAAGTACGGATGAGTTGGTTGAAATTTAAGTAACCCACTGTTAAAAGCTTGGATGCGCATAAAACGTTGCACATACTTTGCGACGCTAGTTCAAAACAAATACGAGATCTACTAACTCCACGCAATTGTACCGGTTCTAATGCTATGTTCGAAGTACAAATGAGTCGGTCGAAAGCAACCCATTATTTAAAGGCTTGTGTGTATAATTATATGACGATTTAAACTAGTAGAACAAGACTAGCTAAACAAGTCTGCATACCAAAGTCATGAAACTACACTAAAATTATTGGGGGAATTCAGTTCCCTTATGAACGTGGCGGCCGTTCCAAAACGCCCATTTCGTTCAACACACACACAGACACACTCGCATAAACGCACACATACATACACGCATCAGTGCATGCACACATATAACACAGACACACACACACACATACACACACACACACATATACACACACACACACACAACCCCCCACACAAACACACACACACCAGAATCGTTACAGCATATAGGCTGTCAGCCTTTTTTGCCAGCAAGGGGAAGAGGGAAGGGGAGATCAAAATACACAATGTACGCACTAAACAAACATTCGTATTCGTACACAGACAACAGACGGCAAACAGTTTCAAACTAAGCGGAAAACCCAGCTTGCACTCAAGAATGTCACACGTGTCACACACACACACAAATATATATCAACCCGACAAAGCTTTCCTTTTGCTAATGCAGTTTTACACTGCATCCCTATCATCACAAAAAGCTTGATTCTACAACTCAGTATGATCACTATCATCCTTCAGCGGGGCGCGCGCAGGGAAGTTAACAAGAGTTTTTTTCTTTGGCAAATTTGTGAAATCGCCATAGAATGTCGGCGATTATTCGAAATGTAAGGCAATGCTGGGCGACACCTTTCCCCCACAACGTGGAAAAGAATTTGACAGATGTGCCGAAATTACGGCAAAGTTTTCGACGAGTTGAAACACTTTTCGACGGTTTGCCGTCAGCCTACACCAAACGACATCCCTGTGACAAATTTATGTCATGATTCAAAGCAGGATGCACTGAACGCTGTTTTCGGTCGTGGTGACCCCATTAATGCAGATGTTTCTCAATATACCCAAACTCTATAATTAAATTACTTGCAGACAGCCGCCCAATTAAACACGATGGGTCACTCCAGAGCAAGCAAGCGGTAACTTGCCTGTAGGCTACACGCAGGTAGGTAAAACTCTCTGTTACAGGTGCCTTGTAATTGCTACAGTCGCCACGCGCAAAGACGATGATGATACGTCACGAGCTCATCTTGCGTAGGCAGCTTTAGCCTGTTCTAACCTGTTGATAGTTTGTGTTTATACTTTGAGTTCAGTGGCACTATCAGTGTGACAAAGAGACTCGGATTTTGTTCTTTGGAAATAGACGTTGAGTTCTATTGGAAATGTCCATTACATTCTCTGTGTGTTAATGTGGGGGGAGGGGTAGTGTGTGTGTGTGTGTGTGTGTACGTGTGTGTGTGTGTGTGTGTGCGTGCGTGCGTGTGTCGTGCGTGCGTGTGTATGTTCGTGCGTACGTGCATGCGCGCGCACGCGGAGTTTGTGTGAAAAAAAGACCATCTATAATTGAAATCGTCTGAACTTCATCCGGCAGTGTCTTTTTGTCATTGACACACAGGCAACTACTCTTCGTTGAAATTTCTACTGCGTTCGCAATGAAGAGAACATTCTCCACACAGTATTCGGTTGGCCATGACAACCTGTCATAAAGTGAAGATTTAAAATCTGACAGCTCGCAGGTCGGTGTAAAACAGCTGTCAGATTTCAAAAGGTATGCTGAGGTATTAAAAGACGACCGCTTTGACATGCAAGACTAGGTAAGCGGCACAAAAAATGTCAACAGAGAAATCTGATATGTACCCGCTATAAACACCACTTGAATGAGGCTCTAAATAAACATAAGTCTATATCCGCAGTCAACAATGCCATGGTCTGATAATTTTACGCGGTTCGAGAAAAAACATGATAACTTCCTCCGGATTTTTCAAGTAATAACAAATGCCAGAGAAATGTGATATATAGATATATATATATATGGCTCGCCAAACACACACACACACGCGCACGCATGCACACACGCACACGCATACACACACGCACACACACACGCACGCACACACGCACACGCATACACACACGCACACACACACACACACACACACACACACACACACACACACACACACACACACACACTTACAATGACACTCAAGATAAACTTGAACTGACGTAATTCAATCTCCGGAGTCAACAAGGCCGTGGCATGATTATGCGGTCCGAAAAGAAAAAATAACTTTCTGAGAGCTATGGTGTACCGCTAAACTGAAAGCACGTTATAAGTTACTGAAGAACTCATGACAGTCAAAACAGACTTGTTCAACTCAGACTACATCTCACCTTTATAACTTGAAGATCCGATCTAAGTCAAACACCAGACCCGTGAAAATGTGATCGGCACCTCCAGAAACATGCCGCTTTCAATGATGACGAAAAACTTCAGAATGTGTACACACGCACTGACATGCAGTCATAAAATTAAATCCTTATACAGTGACCTGCTTTGAACCTTTACAAATCACAGAAACTCAGCAGCCGAATACGGGTAAGCCTAAACCTGGACTTTCCGTTTCTTGCAGGTGTTGACAAAACTCGAAACCAGTGAACAGAAAGTCATCTAAATCTCCAGAAGTGGTATCCTAAATCATGTCACTTATCACAAGAACTAAGAGAATTTACAGATTGAAATATTTACACTATTATAGAACCAGAGACTCTGATAGAACTCGGCAGTCCCAGTCAATGCAGATAGAAGACTCCTCTGAAAAGCCAGCGCCTTTGACCGCGCAGTTCTAAAAGTCTACCTCTATAACATGCTTGATTTGGCACACACGTAAATCAATGTAAGCTATAGAAAACCTCTGAAGATAATCTCAACATACCTGTTTTCGGTG
Source organism: Littorina saxatilis (assembly GCF_037325665.1). Lineage (NCBI taxonomy): Eukaryota > Metazoa > Mollusca > Gastropoda > Littorinimorpha > Littorinidae > Littorina > Littorina saxatilis. Next base: position 55,941,005 of record NC_090256.1, on the reverse strand, counting down.
TCTTCACAAATTGCAGTCAAGTAATCCTTCTCTCCACTAACCGCGCCGAAAAGACTCACAAGCAAGCAAGCATTTCCGGAGGTTTGTTTCAGGGAACACTTTGTGCGCGACAACTTTTGAATGTTTCCTTGTCTACACAGTTGTACGTGTGTGCGTGTGCCACTTTTTTACTCCCCGGTGGTAGGGAGCGCGCAAACAGGAAACACACGCGTTGTGTGAGAGAGGGGAGAGAGTGAGGGAGTGGATTGTCTATCACAAGCACACGCGAACGTCTAGTCACACCGTGAATCAGGGCAGACACATTCCCTACCCTGTTCAATGTTTCTCTCTCAGTCTATCTATCTCTCTCGCTGCATCCTTCTGTTTCGCCCAGTGATTTCAGTGAATACGACAGTTGAAATTGTCACGAAGAGGGGTATCCGCACAGATGTTTTTATGTCTGCATGATTGTGTGTTCAAGCACAGAAAAAAGAGGACAATGAATAAAGAAAAGTGTGCATCTCTGTGTTGCGAGGTTCACTGTAAGTAGACAGGGGTTGGCGGGGTCTTTACAAAGCGCGTGCTGAATCGAAAAGGTCTGAAAGTGAAAGTGGGTCTGGGGAGTTTGGTGGGTGGTGGCGTAGTTGCTGGGACATAGGCAGACACTGACAGGCTTACGCAAGCTTACATAGGCACACACACACACACACACACACACACACCACACACACACACACACACACACACACACACACACACACACACACACACACCTCTATATTGAGGATAAAAGTCGATGGTGTATGTTTTCCAATGCTTCTTGTTCTCTGCTGCTGTTTACATTTAAAGCGCTTTCTTCTCTTTGTTACGGCGTGTATGGTTATGACCAGACACTGAGGAAAACGCTACAGTCTCATTTACTTCTAACTTTTTCATATGATCTTGATTTCTTGAGTTTCTTGGATTCTGCATCAGGAAACTGTTTTCAAATGTCCAGACTCCATTTTCGGAACTCTCACTCTCAGGCCTTTCATCGATATCTAGCCGTATTCACTGCGACTAGCCATTATAAAAACCGGTACTTCATTATGAGTACGACTATAGGCTCTCACAGCCACATAAAAACGGTCACTCCATTTCACTAAAACACAACGTTTGTGAAAGAAACGGTCAAACAAAATACGAACCGGTTTGTATGACCGGTTGCCGATTTTACATCCGGGTTTTTTTTTTTTACAATGTTTCCAGTTTAGTACAATACCGGATGTTTTGGGTTAATGCAAGAAGCGTGTCATATTCAGATCATCATAGCAACCACGTAACGTGCGCACCTCATTACAAGCGATTTGGGTTACATGACTCAACGGCACGTGTTCTTTTATGGATATGATGCGGTTTAATGTCCCTGAACGGTAGAAGAAACGCCTTGAAAGGTTCAGGAGAAACCGGGTTAACAGGCTATTTAATTGACAATAAACTGCGGGTTCCCTATTGTCCATGACTCGTTATGATCGCTATTTGGTTATTACGAAAAATACATCTACAGACAATTTTGAACGAAGGGTAACAAGACCAACAGCAATGTAAATCTTGAAAAGAGGTTTCAGCAACAAAACAAAAACAAAAAAACAAAAAGTTTTGAAAGTAAGTAAGCAGTCTGTTTTGGATTTTTTTTTTATTTCATCAGTGGCTATCATAATGCTCTCACGCGATCACAAGTATGCAAACGTAGCCTAATACTCAGGGGGTACGCAAAAGCTCTGTGCACTTTTTTAAATGAATACCTTTAATCGAGTTTTGTGGGTGGATAAATGAATAGAAAGGTAGGGAGATGACGAATAAACGGCGAATTTCATAGGAATGTTAGCATAGCTGCCTGTGGATCGAGCCGAAGATATTAGCCTCCCACTTGGAGGCGCATGACCGCATTACCACAATACCATATTTAGCTCCGCGTGACGTTCGTCGTCACACTGAAGAAGAAGAAAAAAACCTCAAAATGTTCACTTTTCTTTCCGGATGTGACGTCACGTGCACGAGGCAATTTCTGGAGGTACCCGGAGCAAAAGGTCGTTAAACTTTCTGCACTGAGAGGCCGTTTTCCGATTTGCATCAGTCAAACTTTGTGAGGGATCGGGGTGGTGCAAATAGGCTTAGTGCTAAACCTGTTTTTGTATTAATGTATATAAGCGAATGGAATAAGTAAGCGAATTCGCTGGGGCGAATGAAAACAGGCTCGCCTTTGTCATTTTCAAACGACCGTAAGGGGCATCCCGCCTAATAAAAAATATGCACCTGCATGCACTAACACGTACAGGTGCGTGTCGCAAGACAAAAACTAAACACCCAAACACATTGCAACTGTCAGACGAAGGCATTAGATGATAGTGACAGCGCTCTGAAAGCACCACAGGCGCCGCAAAACACTATTACTTCTTGTTTCTATTCGAACTAAACGGAATGTGTAGTCGTCAGAATCATGACATCTTTCTGTTGCCTGTTGGGCGAGGTACAGACACGAAGATGGAAGAGGTGTACACGCTAAAGTGTAGCGGGTCTCTGTCAGCCCTGTTCACCTTTGGTGTCTCCTCGCTTCCTGCCACTCTTAGCGCGGAAAATGGACAATTGTGAGTTAGGACATTACATTGCTGGTGCTGTGTTTACTACAACCAGTGACAGTGCGGAAAATGGACTATAGCATTGTGGCTTAGCATGATGCATAATTGGTGCAGTGTTTTTGCTGAGAAGGGATTTTGCCGTGATGTGTTGGGCGCATACAAAATATCGTGCTCAATTACATTTTTGTGCTTGAGGCATGTGGTTTTTTGTTACGCAATGGCTATTTTGCCGGTACCGGCAACGTAGCCTGTAGGCTATGTTGCCGGTACCGGCAAAATAACGATATGTTACGGTAGAGGCTATTTTGCCGGTTGGACGCTGCTGAAGCTAGTAAAGTGAAACGTCTAGTCGGATTCTCCATCTCACAAAGGCAATACACAAGTAATCTTCAATATTTGTATTTCTGATGTGCAAACTTCAAATGCAATTACAACCTTGTCTTATACACGAATAAAAGCCATATCTCTCTCTCTCTCTCTCTCTCTCTCTCTCTCTCTCTCTCTCTCTCTCTCTCTTAAAACACCAAATACACTAATTTAACTGGCAAATATCCGATGATCTCTATGCAAGGAATTAAATACTGGTTATTGTCTCTCTATGATCATTCTCGCTGACTCTCTGTCTCTATGTGTGTGTCATGAATCACATGAAATAGATTGAATATACGGACGTTGAATATACAACAAGTCATCGTCACATCTCTCTCTCTATGATCATTGTCGCTGACTCTCTGTCTCTATGTGTGTGTCATGAATCACATGAAATAGATTGAATATACGGACGTTGAATATACAACAAGTCATCGTCACATCTCTCTCTCTATGATCATTGCCGCTGACTCTCTGTCTCTATGTGTGTGTGTGTGTGTGTGTGTGTGTGTGTGTGTGTCATTCATAGCAGTTCCTGCAGAACCAGAACTTGGTTTTTGGTCTTGAGCGTTTTCCAGCGCATTGCAGATGGAGGGATCTGAGACATGAATCACATGAAATAGATTGAGTATTCAACAAGTCATCGTCACATAGTGCACACACAGTACGGAGAGAAGACCGTACAGCCGAGTTGACGTGTTGGACGGCTGTCCAACCGTCCGTGTCGAAATATCGCCGAACTTTCATGATGGATATGTTCACGTCCAGTACTGCTGTGGGTAACTGCTAAACGGATTCCTTTGAAGTTCGCCTTTCAGAGCACGGATTGTGTCTGCCTCACCGACAAAGTAGCTCAGAATTTGTCTGTCTCGATCCACCGAGGACTTCTTTGAAAAGGGAACCGGTTTGTCAACCTTGCATTTTTTCCGGCGAGGCAGTCCAATAGCATTTACTACTTTTCCTTTTGGTCTGCCTCTCTTCCGGGATTTTGGTGGTAACGTCACATTATCAAGAGACGTCGACGTAGGCCTTGGTGCGGATGAACCCTCCTCGTCAGACGTCGTAGGCCTTGGTGCGAATGAACCCTCTTCGTCAGACTGTGGTGTTGTTGTTGGTGGTAGTGGGTTTGGGGCGGCTGTCATATCATACACTAGTTCCACAACCGCTACATGAGACGTCGTAGGCCTTGGTGCGACTGAACCATCCTCTTGAGACGTCGTAGGCCTTGGTGCAAATGAACCATCCTCGTGAGACGTCGTAGGGCCTGGGTGCGAATGAACCATTCTCGTGAGACTGTGGTGTTGTTGTTGGTGGTGGTGGGTTTGGGGCGACTGTCATATCATACACTAGTTCCACAACCGCTACATGTTTTCCAGATCCCCACATTTTTACAACAAAATCTAACACGTTCAATTTCTCTTGGAAATCAAAGTTGTTTTCTGCAGCTAAAGAAGCCAATTGTTGTCCGAGGTGGAGTTGATAATAAAACTCACTATAAAAGTTCAAATTTGTCAATCAGTGAACACTTCTCTCCCCCAAAGAAATTCCCATCAGAAACTGTCATTTATTGGTGAGTATTTAATCACAGGCGGTAACTTTCACTTTACTAGCTTCAGAGAGAGAGAGAGAGAGAGAGAGAGAGAGAGAGAGAGAGAGAGAGAGAGAGAGAGAGAGAGAGACTCTACCGGCAAAATAGCCTCTACCGCAACATATCGTTATTTTGCCGGTGCCGGTACCGGCAAAATAATAGCCATTTTGTTATTGTTAACACTGAAATTGAGTAATAAAAAAAGCAATAAGAAACTGATGTACTTTAGATTTTACTAGGACACCCTCGCGAGCGTGCACAGTACTTTAACAGAGAGCAAACACACACACACACACACACACACACTGATACTCACACACACAGCTGTTGCAAGGTACGAAGCTTAGCAGTCTTAGCAGACGGGGAGAACCTTGGAAGTGAATGAAACAGACAAACGCGGGGTGAAAAGCAATAATTCTGACTTTGAAATTCCATTCATTCCGTACATTTTATACGTTCGTCAGTGTTCAAGGGACACAACTACATGGCGCGGACTGACGACGGTGCGGCCGGAGAGCTTTTTATGTGGGCCGGGACACTGTTCTTGAAAAGGATAACGTAACGGAATCAACTCACCTTGGCTGAAGACAAAGGGCACACAGTCACAACACAAAATGAATGTACTTGAATCAAAATCAAGTTAACACGCTGCACTGAAACTAATGTCACCACACTGCCAAGCTGGCAGTTCTGAACTGTCCACACAATCCTACAAGCTGCACACAACTCACACTGATTTCAAGGAGCGTGTCCCCCGTCTGTTTATGGTCTATGGTTTATGAGGGACACTTTATGATTGCACAATTGTCATTGCCCTAGCTCTGAAGTCTTCTGCTGGGAACATAAAACCACTGCATGATAAGCGTAGGAGGAACGAGGGCCCGGCCATAAATTATCTCTTCCGTGATCGTTTTATGCGGGGTCAAGAAAGAAAGACCTCTGCTAATATTCATATCATTGTTCGGATCTTTAAGATCTCAACTGTATTTGTTTTAGGAGAGATTAACTCTTTGACATGATTTTCCGTCAAAATGACCAAGTACTCAGTGTCGTTCAGTCTACTGCTAATGTTCATATCATGGTTCTGTGCTTTAAGATCTGTGCCGGATTTATATTGTGTGAGACGGAAATCTCTCACACGACATTCCTGCCGCGAAATGAATGTTGTATGCAATAAGAAGGAAAGATACTGTCATTGATTCAGCCCTGAAATATCCATGTAAGTTTTGTTTAAATGTCAGGAACGTCGTTAAAATTTGTCATCAGAGATATACAGTATATCGTCTGGTGTCTTTCACTGATTAGAACTATACGCAAGAGCGTAGAACGTTGAACAAGCAACGCCCAATAAAAAGTCTTCGTTTTCTCGTTATTATTATGTGTATGTTCTACGACTTTAAAAGCACAGTCCTTCCAATGTTCGGCTCTCCATCTCAGCTCTAGCCAGGCTTTTCTTTCTTTCTTTCTTTATTTGGTGTTTAACGTCGTTTTCAACCACGAAGGTTATATCGCGACGGGGAAGGGGGGGAGATGGGATAAAGCCACTTGTCAACTTGTTCACAAAAGCACCAATCAAAAATTTGCTCCAGGGGCCTGCAACGTAGTACAATATATTACCTTACTGGGAGAATGCAAGTTTCCAGTACAAAGGACAACATTTCTTACATACTGCTTGACTAAAATCTTTACAAACATTGACTATATTCTATACAAGAAACACTTAACAAGGGTAAAAGGAGAAACAGAATCCGTTAGTCGCCTCCCACGACATGCTGGGGAGCATCGGGTAAATTCTTTCTCGTCCCAACCAATATGGGACTCCCCCTAACCCGCGGGGGGCGCTACATCGGATAAAAACATCCTCCACTCGGAAAGATATTAAGAAATGCAGCACCCTGACAGATTTTTATTTTTCATTTTAGTTTAGTGTAATAATTTCATGAAAAGCCACTAGTGTCCGTTGAAAACATGAAATCCTAACAAAAATCCTAGTCTGCACAAAGAGCACCAAGGCTGTTAGAATATCTTTTGGTACAAAATTCAGGACGGATGGTCTTATCCCTTCGAGTCAAATCGTTTACAGGAAATGTGGCAGAGCGCTATATGAGGAACACTGATTAGAGCTTGCGGTGATCATTCTTTTTCTTGAGGATGAAAGTCGTTTATTCATTTCAATGCTTGTTATTCTCTCAGATGCCAGGAGATTGGTTCCGTATAATTCTCACTTTCTTTTGTTACATATATATCGCATATATTTAGAGCGGTTAAGAGTTATTTTTTGTATCAGTGACAAGCTCAGCACAACGTAAACAACTGTTTTAACGGCCACACTTCCACTTCGAATATACTCATATAAGCAGAAAGTAAACAGAGGAAGCAAAGCCAATAGTTCGAGTTATTTGATACGTATCTGACACCTGTGGTGCAGTTTATTACCAGATCGTAAATAAGCGGCAGGTGGGAGTGACATCAACATACGAGGAATGCGGGTTGAAAGGTAAATGGTCTGGAATGCACAACTGGCGATGTCTCCACACACAGATTCGATCAATTCAGGGCAAGAAAATGTTAATTTCTGCGAATCAGCTAAAATTTAATGCAGGGTTGTGTTATGTAGTGACCGCTGTGCATTGGTATGGCCTGTGTGAATTGAGAATGTTGATGTCGAAAAGGCTCCGTGGTTATTTAGCAGTGTACACACACACACACACACACACACACACACACACACACACACACACACACACACACACACACACACACTGTGACACACATTTGCAGACAAAACCTCCCACCCACACACAGACAAACACTCACACACACACATGCACGCACGCACAGACGCGCACACGCACACACACACACACACACACACACACACACACACACACACACACACACACACACACACACACACACACACACACACACACACTTTAGCTCTTTCTTTATTTTTTTCCCCCGTTGTGGTAAACATTTTACAACTCTAAACTTCATAGCGGCAAAACCTGGAAAACATGTCAAGAAAGAACAACAAATACAGGAGAATCGAAGTTCGTAATGAAATTAACACAACTACGTCAGCTTTTATCATTTGCAAATGACAAATGTGCAGTGCAGCTATTTCAAATCGACAAGGCACATAGCAACAGGACAGGAGACTTTGGATATATTGCATTTCAAGTGTTAAATGTATTACTAAAGCTCACACACAGGTGAACACACACACACAAGCACATACACACACACGAGTGAATACACACACTCAAGAGAACACACACACACACCTGACACACACACACACACATATATACACACACACATACACACACATATCACACACACACACACACACACACACACACACACACACACGGTTTTTAAGATACGCACTAAAACACACTTCAGCCCACGCTTTCCTGCAACTCTTCTTCGAAACTCTCCAATGACTGATGCGCTGTGTCGAACGAGAGGCACTGCAACAAAGCAAATAATCACAATCAGTGTGTGTGTGCGTGTGTGTGTGTGTGCGTGTGTGTGTGTGTGCCGGGGGTGTGTGTGCCGGGTGTGTGTGTGTGTGTGTGTGCGCGTGAACGTGTGTTCATGAGTGCGTGCGTGCTTGCTTGCGTGCGTGCGTGTGTGTGTGTGTGTGTGTGCTTGTCTATCTGCCTTTGATTCATGCAGTCTGCCTTTAGGGTTGTGCATTCTTCCAGAAATTGATGACAAGACATTTTCCCCATTAAGTTTTCTTGAAATGTTATCATCAACTCTTCTGATCTATATCAAATTGACACTTGTTTACAAAATTGATAAGATCATTCTCGAAACCAAATCATTAGACATTAGCCAAATGCTCCAAATTCACTTCTAGCTGAGGCATATTGCGCTACGAAACAACTCTACATTTTCCCCATTAAGTTTTCTTGAAATGTTATCATCAACTCTTCTGATCTATATCAAATTGACACTTGTTTACAAAATTGATAAGATCATTCTCGAAACCAAATCATTAGACATTAGCCAAATGCTCCAAATTCACTTCTAGCTGAGGCATATTGCGCTACGAAACAGCTCTACTTCTTGTTCGGCGTAACTATCACCACAAAAAAACCACGCAAAACAAAAATTGCAAACATAAAAACCAACAAATAAACAACAAAAATATGGAACCACATGCACCAAAATAAAAAGACACTTTTTCTTCAAACGTGCACATTTGCGTAGGATAAGGTACGGAACATAACAGATCCAGTGTACTCGAAAACAAATCGAAAATTGTACTCCCTCACGCATAAACGAACCCACGAAGAGACCACGCACGCACGCACGCACGCACGCACTCATTCATTCACTCACTCACTCACTCACTCACTCACTCACTCACTCACTCACTCACACACACACACACACACACACACACACACACACACACACACACACATCCGCGTGCCTTCGTTTCCCCTTCTTTCTTCCACTTATTAATTACAGTAGTACCCGCAATGAATTGACACCATTGGGACCAAACGTGTCTCCAGACTGCAGTATGCTTTCATTTCATGTCAAGTAACTTTATTACCCAATCGTTGGGTAATTCAGGTTGCTTCCTCCCAGTGGAAACCTGGCAGCAACAAGAACCGCGTTACCCAGATGAGGGCTTGTTTAGGTGTTATCAGCTGCCACCTGCGTCGGTGGCAGAATGACCGAGGTCTTTTACGTGCCACTGTGGTGACAAGGGAGTGGTATATGGATAACATCTCTGAGACTGCACATAAACATGACTCGTGTCCATCCCGGCCCGGATTCGAACCCGCGACGAAAGGATCGCAAGTCCAGTGGTCCACCAATTGGGCTACCAGCCCCCCCTCCTCTCTCTCTTTCTCTCTCCCCCCCCCCCCCACCTTTGGTGAAACTTATCGACTTAGGGGCAACAAAAGGTGTCCTTTCATGGGAGGTGTCCTCTCATCGCGGGTACCACTGTACTCGTAACTCCCAGACACACTCAACTCTAGACATAATGAATACAATGCACCACAAGGTGATAATATACTTGTTAGTATTAGGTTGAACCGTGGATGTGGGAGGGGATGGTGCTAAATATTGGTGGCATTGACGCTGGAAGACTGTCCGTAGCTCATTGGATCCGCAAGGTCAAATCCTGTTTGTTGCAACATCTGTCAGACACAAACCACGTGCATAGTAGGCATTCCTTTCAGTGTGTTAGTGAGTGCGGTTGGTGTGAAGATACTTTGCGTGTCGTGTCAACGACCATATAAACCGTCACCGATCGGAGCAGTCTTTTGCATGGGATCAGAGCATCCTCTTACCTCAGGTAAAACAAGTCGCGTAAGGCGAAATTACTACATTAATTTTAGTCAAGCTGTCGAACTCACGGAATGAAAGTGAACGCACTGTAGTTTTTCACCAAGACAGTACAGCTTCGTCAATACGGAACGCGGATCGTATCAACTGATGCAACCAAGATTTGATGCATCATTTTCACAATTTGATGCATCATTTTCGTATCGGATGCATCATTTTCAAAAAGGATGCATCATTTTCCAAAACTGATGCATCCGATACGAAAATGATGCATCCTTTTAGAAAAGGATGCATCATTTTGATGCATCATTTTGATGAATCACTTTCGGTTTTGTATGCATGCGAAAGATCATTCATTTCCGGTCTTTCCGTAAGAAATGCCTGAGCACGGAAAAACTTAAAATGACATCTTGACGAATATAAACAGATTGGTTAGATAAAACAAAAATAAACGTACAACATACCATTAAATAGGGAACAAGTCAAAGTCACGGCATTATGCATTTTAAGGCATTTTTTGTTTTGTTTGTGGTTTGTTTTCTGTGCACACGAAGTTTTGCCGCCCTTGACCTTCGACTCAAACTTTCGTTTTCCGACGTTCGTTTCGCTTCGTATTCCGGTTCAAATTGTGCTTTTTGCTCGGCACTTTCCGGGAAAACCCGCAATTCTGATGCATCCAAACGATGCATCAAATTGTGAAAATCATGCATCAAATTCTTGGTTTTGGATGCATCAATTTGATGCATCAGTTGATACGATCCGCGTTCCGTACGTCAATCCCCGCTAGAAGGAAATCGCTCACCTTCCACGTGCAAAACGCAGTGAAATTAACACGCCAGAATAGCGCGGTAGCGTATTGTGCGAAGCAGGAAAGCGCGCTTTTCTGTATTCTTGTTAACTTTCGGAGCTCGTTTTGAATACAACCTATCATATCTATATGTTTTTGGAATCAGGAAATGATAAAGAATAAGATGAAATCATTTTTGGATCGATTTCTTAAATTTGTATCGTAAGACTAATTAATCTATTTTCGTTAATTGTGATCACATTTTAAGAGCAAACATGACATATGTATATATTTTTAGATTCAGAATATGATGAAGAATACGATGCAATCAATTTTAAATCTGTTTGCGAAAAATCGATTTTAATGACAACTTTAATGAGCAAACTCATTAATTAATTTGTAAGCCTCCAAGCTGAAATGCAATACCAAAGTCCGGGCTTCGTCGAAGATTACTTGACCAAAATTTCAACCAATTTGGTTGAAAAATGAGAGCGTGACAGTGCCGCCTCAACTTTTACGAAAAGCCGGATATGACGTCATCAAAGCTATTTATCAAAAAAATGAAAAAAACGTCTGGAGATATTATACTCAGGATCTCTCATGTCAAGTTTCATGAAGATCGGTCCAGTAGTTTTCTCTGAATCGCTCTACACACACACACACACACACACACACACACATACACACATACACACACACAGACACACACACACCACGACCCTCGTCTCGATTCCCCCCTCTACGTTAAAACATTTAGTCAAAACTTGACTAAATGTAAAAAGTAAAGGTTACCCCCTGACCATGTTTGGTCGTAGGGGAGCGAAATGTTAGAGATCTCAACTTTTCTAGGGCAAGCTTTATGATCGGAGGGCGGTGCCCATCTCCTCTCCCTCGCTGCCTTCGCCTTCCACGATCCTTCCGGTGCCTATTTCCAGCTGGATGGACTGGAGAGCGCTCCAGAAAACCCCTGTGCCACTCCGGCCGGCTCTTACCACTTGGACACATACCAACAAGTCAACAGTCTGGCTACTTCCTATGGAGAGTGTCAATTTTGGGTTGAATTATTTTTGTAGTTGACACCAGGGTCAATAATGTGATATTAATTCATTTACAAACAAGAAAATCAAATGCTTTCACACGACTCGCCTTCGTTACCCCCGCCCCTCCCTGAACCACCTTACCCCTTGGAAGACTCCGTCCCCTTTAAGACATCCAACAAGACACTTTCAAGACCCTGTTTTATGAGATATTCTGTTCAAAACCTCTGGAGGTTTACCCTCATTTTCAGACCTGATTTTCTTAGGGTTTTGTAGGTCTTAAAGGGAGGATTCCACTACCTCAGTATGACCAACCCCCCCCCCCCCCCCCAAAAAAAAAAAAAAAAAAAAACCAAGAAGAGCAAACGCTCGATCGAGTCACTTTCGCAGTTCTGAATATTATATGAGGCATCAGATGGACAGGAAGAAATTGCTATTCACAACACAATGAGTCACGTTCACATAAAATTTGAGCCCGGTCACTTTTATAGTTTCCGAGAAAAGCCCAACGTTCAGTTGTGTGTTGCCGAACAGAAAAGGCTAGTTATCTCCCTTGTTTTTCTGATAACGTTCGTAAAAGGCTACAGATGTAAATACTTTGATGTAAAGAATAATCCTACAAAGTTTCAATCACATCCGATGAACTTTGTCAAAGATATAAAATGTCTAATTTTTCCTTTGACGCTGACCTGTGACCTTGAAAAAGGTCAAAGGTCAACGAAACCATCGTTAAAGTGTAGAGGTCATTGGAGGTCACGACTAAACAAAATATGAGCCCGATCGCTTTGATAGTTTCCGAGAAAAGTCCAACGTTAAGGTGGTGTCTACGGACGGCCGGCCGGACGGCCGGCCGGACAGACTAACACTGACCGATTACATAGAGTCACTTTTTCTCAAGTGACTCAAAAAACTGTTCTAGCTTCTTAAAATTATGTTCAAGAGAACTTTCACGTTCGACTGACCTGTATCAATCCATTTAGTTATCTAACCCTGAGAATATTTTACATATTCAAACTTGCATAACCCCCAACCTGCTTCTCACCACCATCAATAGCCTGACATACTCAACATCCACCACATTTTGAAAAAAGAGAATTTTGTTTTAAACAAGAATCATAATAATACTAACTTTCTTGACCAAATTGTGACGGGGTTAAACCAAACTAGGGTCAGGTTGGCAGATTATCAAACCCTTAAAGTATTCAAAGTTTCAAAGCTCTAGCTTCAAAAACGCCTGAAATAACGTCGATGTTGAGTTATTATCAATCGAACATGAACCCCTGTGACCCTAACATTTGACGAGGGTCAATCAAACTTAGGTCGGGAGATTATCAAACCCTAGAAGTGTGCGAGGTTTCAAAGCTCTAGCTTCAAAAACATCCGAGATAACCTCAACGTTAAGGTTTTATGAAACGAACATGACCCCGCTGTGGTTCGTGCGATCATCAAACCCTAAAAGTGTGCAAAGTTTCAGAGTTGTAGCTTGAAAAACATCTGAGATAACCTCAACGTTAAGTTTTTTGTCCATAGACGGACGGCCGTCTAGCCGGCCGACCGACCGTCCGTCCGGCCGGACATACGGACGGACACATATGAATCCTAAGACTCACCAATTACTCAGGTGAGTCAAAAAATGGTACTTTTCACAGGTAGCACACACACTGTTGATGTTCGTGTGTTTCTAAGTGGAAGGATGCTCTTTTCTCGTGTAAAATCCGGAACGGATCTGAGATGGTTTTAGATTTTGTTCAGTGAGTGTGCTTGGGTGTGCATACATGAGGGCGTGTGAACGTGTTTGTATTAGTAAATAACCCATGCTAGAAATAGATGGGTTTTTCTCAATATTCCTAAAGGCGACTTTAGTGTTGTAACATTCTAATGCTAGAAAGCTTTTCACTCCACAAGCGCACAATTTAGTAATAACAAACACAAAATCCACATAGGTCAAAATAATAACATAGGATCTTTCAAAAAACACTCCTCGAATCAGAATCTTTAGCCCAGAAAGCTTGATTTTTTAAATGAAGCAAAGGGCAACCCCCGAAAGACCAAAACAAACTTCTATTTTTAACAACACAAAATGTGTTAGTGCAATAAAACACCGACATTTATTTATTTATTTTTTTTCTAATAACCAAAGAGAAAAAGACAAAAGCCTAAAAAAACACGAAAACCACAGCAGACCTTTCACTTTACCCACAGAAAAGGGGAAAAGACTAGCACCCGACAACGGAAGATCGTGCAACCGAAACCACGTGAAAACGGACTTACCGGTATTCGTTCTAGGAAAGTCGCTCCCATGGCGTGCATACAGTGAATCGACTGAAACAATATCATTTCATCATGTATGTTCCTGGAAATATGTGTCATTAACGGGTTTGCAGTGCATTTCTTGGCAGAGTTATCGACCAAAAATAAAAGCCAATACATCCATTCAAGAGAGACGTCAGTAATTATTAGAATTCAAAACTATATCAAACATACTGACTGACTCCCAAAGAATAAATAAACAAATAGCAAACAAATAAAATACAAACAAAAATGTGTAAAATGACCAAGCATAAATGTCTGCACGCGAAACTTTGCGGATGCTCGACTAACTTAAAACGAATTACAAACAAAACAAAAAAAAGTGTTGAGTGCAAAGGTCAAAGCGTTGAGACCGGAGGTAATGATGCTACTTTGTCTACTTATTACCAGAAGCACGAGGGACAACTGCCGAAGAAGTGACAAGGGGCAAAACACTGCAGTTTTCACACCTAGAAATCTCCCCCGAATACGGAGTATGACTGCCCAAATGGTGTGTGTGTGTGGGGGGGTGGGGGGGGGGGGGGCGGACATACATACATGTAAGAGCCCACTCGTTCACAATACGTGCAAAACTAAGCGTGGGTGGGAATTGCAGCCCAAAAATGCAGATGAAGTAACCCCAGAATTCGATTCATTTCCTTATCGTTTATTTTTCAAGGGACATAACCAAAAGGCAAACTACTGGCAAAAAGCGTTAACCTGGCACAGTAAGCTCCATTATTGATAGTTGATCACCCTATCAACCCTCATCTCAAGAAAGCGTAAGCTCGAATTTGATCCAAATAATCCGAAACAGAATGTCCACCTACCAAGTAAGCCACAAAAGCTAAATAGGCGACGACGACGATAGCGATGGGAGCGTAGATGTAGGCTTTTGACGGCAGCTCCTGGATGTAGACCACCACAAAGTACAGGTTGATGGCGATCACTGCTATAGACAGGCCCGCCGCTATCGCCTTCATGACCCTGTATGGTACAACAGTACTAGATATACACCACCACAAAGTACAGGTTGATGGCGATCACTGCTATAGATAGGCCCGCCGCTATCCCCTTCATGACCCTGTATTGTACAACAGTACTAGATATGGACCACCACAAAGTACAGGTTGATGGCCATCACTGCTATAGACAGGCCCGCCGCTATCCCCTTCATGACCCTGTATTGTACAACAGTACTAGATATGGACCACCACAAAGTACAGGTTGATGGCCATCACTGCTATAGACAGGCCCGCCGCTATCCCCTTCATGACCCTGTATTGTACAACAGTACTAGATATGGACCACCACAAAGTACAGGTTGATGGCCATCACTGCTATAGACAGGCCCGCCGCTATCCCCTTCATGACCCTGTATTGTACAACAGTACTAGATATGGACCACCACAAAGTACAGGTTGATGGCCATCACTGCTATAGACAGGCCCGCCGCTATCCCCTTCATGACCCTGTATTGTACAACAGTACTAGATATGGACCACCACAAAGTACAGGTTGATGGCCATCACTGCTATAGACAGGCCCGCCGCTATCCCCTTCATGACCCTGTATTGTACAACAGTACTAGATATGGACCACCACAAAGTACAGGTTGATGGCCATCACTGCTATAGACAGGCCCGCCGCTATCCCCTTCATGACCCTGTATTGTACAACAGTACTAGATATAGACCACCACAAAGTACAGGTTGATGGCCATCACTGCTATAGACAGGCCCGCCGCTATCCCCTTCATGACCCTGTATTGTACAACAGTACTAGATATGGACCACCACAAAGTACAGGTTGATGGCCATCACTGCTATAGACAGGCCCGCCGCTATCCCCTTCATGACCCTGTATTGTACAACAGTACTAGATATGGACCACCACAAAGTACAGGTTGATGGCCATCACTGCTATAGACAGGCCCGCCGCTATCCCCTTCATGACCCTGTATTGTACAACAGTACTAGATATAGACCACCACAAAGTACAGGTTGATGGCCATCACTGCTATAGACAGGCCCGCCGCTATCCCCTTCATGACCCTGTATTGTACAACAGTACTAGATATAGACCACCACAAAGTACAGGTTGATGGCCATCACTGCTATAGACAGGCCCGCCGCTATCCCCTTCATGACCCTGCATGGTACAACAGTACCCAATATTGACGGACTGTGTGATGATATCTTCTGCTATGGTCTGTTGAGACAGTGATATCAAAATCGAGACCGGAGGTCGAGATTTTGATATCACTGTCGAAACAGACCAATGGCAGAAGATATCATCACACAGTCAGTCAATGTTAGATATATTGCTAATTCTCTGGACATTTTGTATTTTCTGTAAAGAAATTACAAAAGTATTTGTCTCAGTTTTGGCTGTTCCATATTCCTCCCTCTGATTATTATTTCTTTTTGTTCACTCTTTTCTTGTACTTTTCAGTATTTTAAAATGTCTTTCCTTTCAAAAAGTCTTTAGTTACTTGCTCAACTAAATTCTGGGATAATTACATTTTCATATATATTTGTTTGTTTTTAAAATTAGGTGTTTTTGTTTTTGAAGTGGGGAAGCAATAAAGAGGTCGTCGATATCAAAACTGATATCGACGGAAATGTCGTCGATATCACTTTTGCACTGAGCTCAGTTTTGCCCAATTGACCAATGGAAATCCACGTAACATATGAAATAGCAATATTACTAGATATGGACCACCACAAAGTACAGGTTGATGGCGATCACTGCTATAGACATGCCCGCCACTATCCCCTTCATGACCCTGTATGGTACATTACAACAGTAATAGATGCAGACTACCACAAAATACAGGTTGATGGCGATCACTGCTATAGACAGACCCGCCACTATCGCCTTCATGACCCTATATGGTACAACAGTAATAGATGTAGACCACCACAAAGTACAGGTTGATGGCCATCACTGCTGTAGACAGGCCCGCCGCTATCCCCTTCATGACCCTGTATGGTTCAACAGAACTAGATATACACCACCACAACTGAAGTACAGGTTGATGGCGATCACTGCTATAGACAGGCCCGCCGCTATCGCTTTCATGACCCTGTATGGTTCAACAGAACTAGATATACACCACCACAAAGTACAGGTTGATGGCGATCACTGCTATAGACAGGCCCGCCGCTATCGCTTTCATGACCCTGTATGGTTCAACAACAAAAGTATTTCATTCGTGCACAAAGTAAATCTCTTGATGAAAAAACAGACCACAACCAAGTACATGTTGATGGGGATCTCTGCTAAAAATAGGCACGTCGTTATGATAATCCTGCATCCTATTACAGAAATAGCAATACAATACTTTTGGTAATACGCTTATCACGTGATGTAGACCACTTCAAAGAACAAGTTTATGGCGATCACTGCTATAGACAGGCCTGCCGCTTAGTATCGCCTTCATAATCCTGCCGGCAAAAAAAATAAAGTATTGTGTCGTCTGTCAGTCGGGAGATGTTGGGAAGTTGTGTAAGTCAAAATGACGACGAGAGCAAAATAAAACTGTGGCGACATGACGACTTTGAATCAAGGTACTTTATAGTGGTCCTACCACCCCCCCCCCCCTCCCACCCCCTCCAACACACTGTGCAACCTACCGTCCATTAGCAAAGTCTGTCATGATGTGGTGTGAGCTGGTAAAGGTCAGTATGGGCAGCAGGGCGAAGGGGAGCTGTAGCGACATGAGGACGTTGAGCAGGTCGTTCATGGTGGTCATGTCGTTGATGCCGCTGAAGATGGCGACGAAGATGGTGGGCATGATGGCGATGGTACGAGTCAGCAACACTCGCTGCCACCGCTTCCACGTCAGGTTCAGGAAACCCTGCGTCACAAAAATGCCCAGATCAGTAATGGTATAAGCAATGGTGTATTTTCATTGCATATTCCCGAATTAACCCCGTAAAAGTGACTTGAAAAGGGTTTACGATGTGAGTAGAAATGAGAAGCCGATGATATGTATCGCTGCGCGCTATAAACACTGCTGCGTGCCTGTCCGTTGATTGCTTCCCGATCCTTCGCACCTGCTTGTGTTCTTATTTGTTGGCTTTGTTTTGCGGTGACACTTTTGGCTAAATATTGACGATGCATTGTCCACTCACCTCCATGACGAACTGACCAGTGTAGGTACCGGTCATCGTGGAGCTCTGTCCAGCCGCCAGGATGCCCACTGCCCACACGTACATGGCCGCCAGTCCGAACTGACACCCTAGAAACACGCCCTGTAACACACACGTACACATGCGTAGCCATATACGCACAGACACACAAACAGACACCCATGCACGCGCGCAAGCATGCACGAGCGCACGCACACGCACATAAGTACGCACACACACACACACACACACACACACACACACACACACACAAGCACGCGCACACACATACATACATACACACACACACATTCACACACATAGATAAATAAAGTTTTACCTAATTTATGCATAATACAACACAATAATACCACATGATAAAATAGAACGATTTTTCTTGTCTTAATTGTTGAATTCATTTGTGTGCCCACGTACATGCGTGTATGCATACAGACAATAATTGTGTATGTCTGTGTTCTTGCATTCTCATTTGTATCATGTCTGCGTGCGTCTGTTGCGTATTGTAAAAGCTTTTTCTTGACCCTACCACAATTGAAAGCCTTCAAAACTTTTTCTCATTATTAAGCTTAAAATGTCAAGCGTAATTACGAACTTACCCCTTTGAAAATGTCGACTGATAACGTCGAACTCTGAAAAGGAAAACACAAAACTGTTATCTGAAGTTCATTCAATTAAATTCAATTCAATAAAACTTGACTGTCTGAATGCAACAAACAGACATTTTTCTTCACTAATTAGAAGTAATCAACCACCATTACTTTTACATTTCAAACACACACACACACACACACACACACACACACACACACACACACACACCACACACACACAACCCCCCCACCCACACACACACACACACACACACACACACAAACACACACACACACACACACACACACACACACACACACACACAGGAATATACTTACATTGAAAACATCAGCGTGAGGGTTGCCTTGAGCCAGACAGTTATTGTACTGGAACGGAATAATGTCATCATTAACACATCGTTAAGTTTGTTTGTTTGTTTGTTTGTTTGCTTAACGCCCAGCCGACCACGAAGGGCCATATCAGGGCTGTGCTGCTTTGACATATAACGTGCGCCACACACAAGACAGAAGTCGCAGCACAGGCTTCATGTCTCACCCAGTCACATTATTCTGACACCGGACCAACCAGTCCTAGCACTAACCCCATAATGCCAGATTGCCAATTTTAAAGTCTTAGGTATGACCCGGCCGTGGTTCGAACCCACGACCTCCCGATCACGGGGCGGACGCCTTACCCCTAGGCCAACCGTGCCGGTACATCGTTAAGTGCACACATCACAAAATATTCATCGCACTGATTTTTGCAGTGTGGACAAATTAATTACCGAATTTTTCAGGTCTAGCAAACTAAAACTTTAGTAAACTGAATCTTCCGATTTTTCTACGGAGCATCTATCGATAGAAAAGACAGACGGTGAAAACTAAATCAAGACTCGCCATCACTGGCACTGATACTACCGCCACCATTTTCTTAAAAATCATGGAATGCTTATTTCATCGTTTCATTTAATCTTTTTACATTTAGTCAAGTTTTGACTAAATGTTTTAACGTAGAGGGGGAATCGAGACGAGGGTCGTGGTGCATGTGTGTGTCAGAGTAAACTACTGGACCGATCTTTATGAAATGTTACATGAGAGTTCCTGGGAATGATATCCCCGGATGTTTTTGTCTTTTTTTCGATAAATGTCTTTGATGACGTCATATCCGGCTTTTTGTAAAAGTTGAGGCGGCACTGTCACACCCTCATTTTTCAATCAAATTGATTGAAATTTTGGCCAAGCAATCTTCGACGAAGGCCGGACTTCGGTATTGCATTTCAGCTTGGTGGCTTAAAGGGCAGCTGTTGGGTTGTGGCTCTCAAATCTGTTCATCAGAATGAGTTCTCATGTAACTGAAACTATACTTAAAAGTTACTTGGTGATTTTAACAGCTTGATAACACAAGTCCGAAGATTTTAGACATGCTACAATGTCTTTAATCGAAGAAAGTTTGCATTCTTGGCTGAGTCAATGCAGCCCGCTCGAAAATTACTTCCCTTGGACGCGTGACGTCAGCCGAGGAATCGGCCGGGTTGAACGGTGCTCTCTTTATACCGTGTAGTGAGCGCAATCGGGTTGTCTAGTCAAGCCCTCAAGCATACTTCACGGGTAGGTGAAGAGAAACTTAGGATGGGGTGTCTTCTCCCAGGCCAAAATTTCGCAGTACTGAAAACGGAGTTTATTAAGTGTCTTCCATCCCCCTCCTGCTTTTGTTCAGGTGTTCCCACTTAAACCCTGTTTTTGTTCAACTTATTGGCATATAATGTCACGCATCGAGGGACACAAACACACACACACACACACAAACACACTCACACACAGACACACACATGCACCCACAAACACACACCCACACCCACACACACCACACACACACACGTGTAATCACACACATACACACACACACACACATACGTGTTATCACACACACACACACACACATGTGTTATCACACACACACACACATACGTGTTATCACACACACACACACACACAAACACACAAACACACACACACACACACACACACACACACATACACGATAACCATCACAATCACAGTTTGACAAATTCATCTTTGATTTTTTTGCGGCCGAACCCTCCTCCCCCATTTTCCACACTAGATCCACTGTTTCATCTTTGTCTTCGTCTCTCTTCCCTTTATCTTATCTCGTCTACCTACTTGAGTGAGTAACTGAAGAGGTATTGTCATTATCTCTTTCCTAGATTTTCCCACCGACAGAGTTGGTTTTTGTCTTGAATTCAGTACCTCACACGTACACGGTAATTGGCGTGACACCTCAAGCGGACCTTCTTCAGTGTAAAGTGTCTGCTGACCAGGGACACGAGGGTCTGTGGTTGAGCAACTTTATGGGATACCACCACCCTAATACTTTACTTTGTGCAAGAATCAATCACGCGTACAGCATTACAGATGCCCAGCTGTTCTCTGCATTGTACTGTAAACTTCGCAGCGGCCTTATCGGGTTCCTCGGATGACGTCACTGCCAGGCTAACGCTGCGGCGTCTCTTCTTGTGCTGACAGAGTTGTCGGTCGCGGATTTTGAGTCGTACAGCCTGCCAACTGCTTCGTTTTCTTGCGGATTGTGAGAACTAGCAGAAAGTTTCACTCATTTTCATGGTTTCAAACTAATGATAAAAGTGTCTTCTTCTGGACCAAATCAACAGTCTTTAGTTGAATCAACTCGGAAAACTCTTAAACGCGTGTTTGCACGCGACTCAGCGCATTTTTGAGGCCAGGCAACCCGACAGCTGCCCTTTAAAAATTAATTAATGACTTTGGTCATCAACAATCTGAAAATTGTAAAAAAACAATTTTTTTTTAAAAACGATCCAAATTTACGTTCACCTTATTCTTCATCATTTCCTGATTCCAAAAACATATAAATATGTTATATTTAGATTAAAAACACGCTCAGAAAGTTAAAACGAAGAAAATGAAAAATATAAAAATTATGATCAAAATTAAATTTTCGAAATCAATTTAAAAACACTTTCATCTTATTCCTTGTCGGTTCCTGATTCCAAAAACATATAGATATGATATGTTTGGATTAAAAACACGCTCAGAAAGTTAAAACGAAGAGAGGTACAGTAAAGCGTGCTATGAAGCACAGCGCAACCGCTACCGCGCCAAACAGGCTCGTCACTTTCACTGCCTTTTACACTAGCGGCGGACTGCGTTCAGTTTCATTCTGTGAGTTCCACAGCATGACTAAATGTAGTAATTTCGCCTTACGCGACTTGTTTCTTCCTCTCGTGTTTCTTTTTTCATCTTCCTCCATGGTGTTAACAAAAAAAATACTTCCTTACCTTGCATCACACGACACAACCACCACAACAACACAACCACTCCAGACAACATAAATCCATACACTCACGTCAGCGTAAATAAAGAACCTCCTATCGTATCACAGACAGCCAAGAACACTCACCACTTCAGAAGAGGTTTTCCCGTAGAAGCCCTCAGCGAAGACAGAGACGACGAAGACGTTGATGAGGAAAGAGACGAACAAGGCGATGGCAGCCTCGATGAAGAAATACTTGTTGGCCTCCTTCACGTCCTCTTTCTTTGTTCTGTCTACCTGACGAGACTGCAATGAACAAATGGTGAATAATAAACAAATTATACAAATTATCAGAAAGACAAGCAAATGCTAATACGACTCACCTTCGCCATACCTTTCATGATTCGGAAACAAACAATCTGCTGCTCTAGCTCAATAGCCAGTTACGAAAGTGACAATGTTATACTTTTTGACCCCTTTGACCCGGACGCGACCCTACTTTGATCCGGAAGTAGTCTATGATCAGGAGCAACCAGAAAATTATATATCGGTTACATTTTCTTCCCTTTTCGTGATTCTTGATTTGATTTTAAAATTGGTATCCTCTGTTGGACATTATTTTGGTTGTGTTCTGCAATCATTATGAACCCCAAATGCATCAGTACCACTGTGTGTGTGTGTGTGTGTGTGTGTGTGTAAGTGTGTAAGTGTGTAAGTGTGTAAGTGTGTGTGTGTGTGTGTGTGTGTGTGTGCGTGCGTGTGTTCGTGCGTGCTAACGTACGTACGTGTGTGTGTGTGTGTGTGTGTGTGTGCTCTCACCTTGACGAGTGCAGAGTGCAGATAGATGTTGTGCGGCATGATGATGGCCCCAATGATTCCCACAGCCTGTAACAACTGGTCCGGTCCGCAGCCCTCACAGTACGGCACGAACAGCCCCTTTAACACCTGGCCCTGGTCTGGTGCCACCCTGACGTACTGCAACACACATCAACTCTCAAATCAACACTCAAATCAATACACACACCAACACTCACATCAACACACAGTACGGCATGAACAACCCCTTTAACACCTGGCCCTGGTCTGGTGCCACCCTGATGTACTGTAACACACATCAACACTCAAATCAACACTCAAATCAATACACACATCAACACTCACATCAACACACACATCAACACACAGTACGGCATGAACAACCCCTTTAACACCTGGAGCTGGTCTGGTGCCACCCTGATGTACTGCAACACACATCAACACACAGTACGGCATGAACAACCCCTTTAACACCTGGAGCTGGTCTGGTGCCACCCTGATGTACTGAAAATTACGTTCTGTCAGTGTTACAGATTAATTTCGAATGTCATTTACTGATCTTCTAACCCCGGTCTTTTTTATATGAAATTGTGACTTCCAAGCGTAGTTTAACACACTCCTTCTAACTTTGCATCTTATCTTATGATGTATAATGCTGTGTTCAAAGCGAAACTGCGCAATAGTTTTTGCATTTTTATTAGCGAATGTACTTCTTCTGGCCTGCATTACCCTCAAAGAAACTGGCCTCAAAAGTGAAATTTAACCTACCCAATAAAACCCTGCATTTGAAAAGGTTAACTCTAAAATGTAAGTTAACAGAACTGCTTCCTCCTGCTCCTCCTGTCGACAGATCGACACAATCAACGTCTTTCTAAACAACACAATGCCCTGATGGCACTACAGTGGAATCCCCTTTTAAAACCGCCAATAATCAAACACAATCAGGCATCAAAGGCGAGGGACAGGTTCTCAAAACTGAAGTGAATTTAAGGCTGCCACCAACGTCTGTGAAAGCAGGGTCTGGGGGAAGGGGACGGTGGCTTTGAAAAGTTTGTTTCTCTATATCAGCAGTTCATACCTCGTATCCAAAAGTGACGGCCATTATGGTGATGAGGATGCAGAAGAAGGCCTCCAGTTTTCTCAGCCCGTACTTGTCCATCAACAGGAATGTGAAGGTGTCTATTATCGTGATCAGTACTCCTGCGTACAGGGGTATTCTGTGCACACAACACAACAAAATGAAAACATGCACGTGAGACACAATGACCTCTCACCGCCAAAGAAGCAGTAATAAGGAACATCGACTAAAAACTAGTCCTGCAGCAGGAAGATGAATGTGTCTATTCTCGTGATCAGCACTCCAGCATACAGACGTATTCTTTGCATTCAATACATCACAATTAAAACATGCACGTGAGACACACTG